>NW_015764143.1:0-641 GCF_001515625.1 Sinocyclocheilus rhinocerous
AACCGCATAAACATTTAATTACACCAAATACACAAAATAATGTTCCTTTTAGCAACATTTAATATTTAGTTCAATGCCAAAAGGAAAAATTAAAGGGATAGTTCACCAAAAACTGAATAATCTGTCATCATCCACATTTTGTTCCAAACCTGTATTCATTCTTATTAAGACAACACAAAAGAACGGAGATGTTAGGCAGAATGTTAACAACTGCCAGCTTCAGTTACACCTTTCAATGAATCTGATTTCCATACAATGAAAGTGAACTGTTAGGCACAATGACAGCTTCAGTCACATCTCCTTTTGTGTTCCACTGAAGAAAGAAAGTTATATGGGTTTGATAAACATGAGGGTGTGCTGAATGCTTTTCTAAATCAAAATCAAAACAAAGCTGAACAGTTACACTGTCATGGAAATATTTTGCAAGCCATCAAGTTTTACAAAGTTATACCTGGACGCATTATTAACTAACGTGAGCTTGGCTACACTATGATCTATTCTATTAGCACTCGTTTTAATCGCATTAAGAGTGTATTTAAGCTTCAGTAAGAACAGATCAGTGTGTCCGAGCGTGTGATGTCTGGTCAGGCCAGCATTGGCTGCTCACCTTCAGTCTGATCTCATATGTCGTGAACCTGTTC
>NW_015764144.1:0-642 GCF_001515625.1 Sinocyclocheilus rhinocerous
AAGAGAGCAATGATATGCAAGTGCTATAACAAGTCTCAGTTAGCTCATTTCATATATTCAAAACTGATTTTTGTGATCACATTTCGAGACAGACCTTCTGTGAGCTCTGAGGTTGTTAAGTTATGATATTTTCTTCTGAAGAAGACGGAAACCAATGTGATTTCATCTTAATTTTCATAAAAATAAGCTTAATTGCCAAAATCGTTTTTTGAAAAAGAGAGCAAAACACTGAGGTGTGCTCTACAATGAGGATTGGGTTAAAAGTCATAATCCCAAATAAACATCTTAAGTGGAAATGTTTCCTGGAACATCTAGTTTGCTTTGAGAAAAATTGTCAACGTATGGCCTCTGCATTTTCTGTAGCCTCCGGGTTTCCCTTGACAGCATCAAAACTGTTTGTTCTTTAAATAAACCTTGGATATCTTAGCATATATTGACCCACTTTTGAAATAAAACCAAGAAGGCACAATAATAAAATTTGCACTAACGTGCAAATGGTTTCTCTAGGAATATCTGCCATGTAAACAGCTAAATTCATAATGACCTGAGGCTTTTATAGATCTCTTTCTTGTTCTTTCATGTTTAGACCTTCACACAGCATGTATCTAATAGCTGTGGCCCTGTGAGAACATTGTGTTAAAA
>NW_015764145.1:0-642 GCF_001515625.1 Sinocyclocheilus rhinocerous
AACCTACACACTGCGCTCGAGTCGTCAGGGCTAATGGGAGGAGACGTGAAGCGTGCTGAAGATAACCAGCCCTCCGCATGCAGATCACCTGAACACCTCCGGCGCGAGTGTTTGAGCTCCAACAATAGATTTAAACGCTCACATTTTGCCTTTCACTTCAGGTTTAGGAGCTTGATTGCAAAAGCCAATGAGTATCTGTCTGGGAAATTTCTGATAATAATCTGTCAAGGTTCAATTTGTTAAAATTTGTCAAGTACAGTAGTTAACGTTAACTCCTAAAGCATGTTAATTAGTTAATGTTAATTAAAAGTGGTATCTGTTAATATTATTTAATGGACCTGAGCTAACATGAACAATGAACAGTTGTATTTTTTATTAACTAATAAAAACTGTAACAAATGTTTTGCTCGTTGTTAGTTAATGCATAGTAACTGGACCCCAATTACCATAGCTATCCAATTTTCTTTACACTTTAACTGTTTGCTTTTATGTCTATGGATTGTTTTCATATGAAACTCTTCCAGGCTGATATGGGGGTTTTGGGGAAGCCGTGCAACGCCTCAAGAAAAAAAGAAAGAGAAAGGGAGCGAAAGACGAAAAGGGGGTGGTGTGGCGAAGAGAAAGGGACAGAAGGGCAGCAGC
>NW_015764146.1:0-642 GCF_001515625.1 Sinocyclocheilus rhinocerous
CTCCTGCAAAATAAGTTTTTTTCACTTCTGAACCTGCTATGGTCCCTGATTTCTCATTTCATTAACTCAGGCCAAACATTTACTGTAATATGCCATCTCTATCCCTTCAAAATGAATACAATATGTATTCACCTTGAGAACAACACCCCCTGAGCATCGGAAATTCATGAGATATGGCATGTTTCCTCAGATTGTCCTGTTTTCAGTGTGTGCCAAAGTAATGGACATTGCATTTACAACATATACAGTACATGTACTGTAGTCCGATTGATCATTATGGGTCACACCCAAAATATTAGCCTGTATCTAAACAATTAAATGAATCAATATTCTTCTCAACAATTAAATGAATCAAAATTATTTTTGTAAAAAAGACAACAACATAGGATGAGTTATAAAAGGCACAAATTAAATATGTCTACATATGAATAGATAGGCAAAGGTCTATATAATAGTAAAATTAAACTATATAAAATATATTTATAATATAAAAGTTTTGTTAAGATTGTTTTTCTAAAGCTGCTAATATAATTTTACGTTTCAGTGTATGTCCAAACAAACAAAGACATTTAATGTAATTTACATACTAGCTAGTTCAATTCAATTAAATTCAAGTTTATTTGTATAGCGCTTTTCATGATA
>NW_015764147.1:0-642 GCF_001515625.1 Sinocyclocheilus rhinocerous
ACACAGTTTTGCATAGGGCCCCCAGAAGTCTAGGATCGGCACTGCTTACAAACTTATGTCATTTTATTATTTATTTTTTTAATGCTGGTTTTTAAGACTATAGCCCTATATTCGCATGGGATTAGTATTATCTGGGGAACTTGTGTGATTTAGAAATCACACCCCTCACATCTGAATTTCGTGTGGCGCATTCGCACGGGATAAGCGAAGCCTGTGATCTTACTCAAATTTACTGACTTATCTCCCGGATATGATGTCAAGGATTGCGTAACATTATATATCATAAACAGGAGAGTGTTCCCTACCGCATGCTGCTGTACATGTCATCCATCTCCATCTAATCCTTTTTCTGATGTTTTTCAGCTTTCGCGTTCTACGATTTGTATAATTGTATTATATATAGCTATATGACCCAGCACCCAAAATACTACCAAAACACTCCAACGCAGCCTCAGTTCTTCACGAAAGAAGGATAAAAAGCCACACAGGAAACAAATCACCTTGAAAAACTTATATAGGATCCTGCCAAATCACAGAGATGCCAATTCAACGGGACTAATATTATCACCTCGGTGTTTGGCGAAATATTGTATAAAAACAAATTACAGACATGGCCGATTCGCACGGGATTAAGATCACAGA
>NW_015764148.1:0-642 GCF_001515625.1 Sinocyclocheilus rhinocerous
GCCACGGTGCGCTAGCTTATGGCTTGCAGATGATTTCCCTTTCTTGGGCTCATCGGCAGCTTCCGGACCACCTCCGCCGCATGCGCCACCTACGCAGGCAGAACTGCTGAGCTTTCCGCTCCCTTTCTCCGGCACCTTTTTCTTGCGCTCGTCCTGCATGCGTTTCACCTGGTACCAGTCTGTGTCTTTTTTCAGGTGTCCCTGGCCGCACCGGCAGGAGCAGAAGCGGAAGGCCAGATCGTAGCCCTTTTTGGTCCACATGTTTTGTCGGCACTGCTTCTCGTTCCAGCTGCGGGCCCGACCGATGCAGTTGAACTGCACCAGGATGCTGCTCTCCCACTCGTAGAAGCACTGCAGGTGCATCCAATTGCTGTAGGGGCAGATTTCACTGTTGCACACCACACGCTGGTAGTCGTCCTTCTCAAGGTCAACGGGACGGCCCAGACTGCACATTAATGGGGTGGCACATGGAGCCTCTGCCAAACACAATGGCATGATATATTAATTTAGGCTTAATGCAAGAGAATAGCTCACATGACAATTCTTTCATCATTTAAACCTGTTTGACTTTCTTTCCTCAGTGGAACAGAAAAAGAAATGTTAGAATGATTCACTTTCATTGTAGGTGAAAAGAAGATGCAA
>NW_015764149.1:0-642 GCF_001515625.1 Sinocyclocheilus rhinocerous
TAGCAGCAAAGCTTCTTCTATAGCTTGTGATTAAATTGCAAGAGTAGAGCAATAACAAGCCAGATTAATATTCTGAGGTATTGTCTTTTTTTTTTGCCAGTGGAAAATGGAAAGTCTCAGTAATTAATTATTGAATCATTCCTATTCCTGCTAAGAGCACATTGGAGCAAAACATCAAGGGGGGAAATATTATTGTTTTTTTTGTTTTTTTTGTATATTCCGCGGCGAACGTCTCGTTTTCAGGCCGCGCGTTTTGCTACCTTTGGTTCGAGATCCAGGGCAGGCATCAGAGATTACGTCATCAAGGGTTTTCCAGAGACAATTGCGCACTTTGCCCACTAGGGGGGGGATTTAGCAGCAGACGGACACACGACGGACAGAACGAATGAACAGAACGGACAGGCTGCCCCCCCAAGCGAAAACATTCTCGTTTCTACTTTTTAAATCTCACATATAAAAATAATTTGAAAAAACTACAAAAAATCAATCTCTTTTTTTTTCTTAATCTCCTTTTTAAAAAACATGAACGTACCACAAAAACTCTGTTCCGAGCCTGAGATGCACAGGGAGGGAGGAGAAAGAAGTGGTTTGGTGAAATAAACTGAGGCTTGTAGTGTTTCTGGCTGCTACAAAAGATAAAGA
>NW_015764150.1:0-642 GCF_001515625.1 Sinocyclocheilus rhinocerous
CATGACCCTCGCTGAGCTCCAGGTGGCAGCGAGACAAGCGGGGGGCCTTTGATGCCGACCTCCGGTCATTCTGCTCGAATGTATCTTACCATTGATCTGGCCTGCCATGGTAGGGAGGGGTGCCAGGTGCCCCCGGTGCGGTAGAGGATGAAGCACAAGCTGGAGTAACGCTGGAGGTGTGCTGACCACACGGTTCAGCGAGGCCAATCAAACTGGAACGCCTGCTTCATGGCAGACAGACACAGAAGAGCTGGCGGATGAAGAGGGGTAAAACGATTAATCTCTACTGCAACTAGTGCTGCTACTCTGCAATTTTACGTTATACCTACTTTACACAGGTACTAAAGATGACAATGAACTTTAAGCAATCAAAGGGGAAAATATTGTAATTTAAAGGGTTAGTTCACCCCAAAATGAAAACTCTGTCTTCATTTACTCACATAAAATTACTTGTCGTTCCAAATTTATATTCTTCAAAACATTCTTCAAAAATATCTTCTTTTGTGTTCTGATTAAGAAAGAAAGTCATACAGGTTTGGAACTACATGCGGCTGAGGGAATTGTGACATTTTTTATTTTTTTGGAAAGGAGATATTTTGAAGAATGTTGGTAACCAAACAACTGACGGTAGCCATTGACTTC
>NW_015764151.1:0-642 GCF_001515625.1 Sinocyclocheilus rhinocerous
TTTTTTTTTTTTTACATTTTGGAATTTTCAGACTATATTTTCATGTCAAGGGACAGATACCGCACCATTTCATGGAATCTGCACAAGTCACCCAGATGCATACAAGGACAATGACAGAAAGAGGGGCACAGCTGAACACGGCCATCTTTTCAGGGTTTTGCACAGTTTTGCCGATTGTGTCTTCTGTACCACCACATGTTTCATGTGTAAATTCAACTGTAGTATACGTATAAGATCATCTGTGTCCCTCTCCCCTCAATCCTGGACATTTTCTCCGCACTATGTGAGCGAGTTACACATAGGGTGTAAAAGTAGGCTTTTACAAACCTTACACACTTTTTTTTTTTATCTTGCACTGTTTTACCCTGAATGTCTGTTTTTGCACGGTTTTGCCCTGAATGTATCTTTTGTACCACTACGTGTTTCATGTGTAAATTCAAGTATATGTCTTAAGTTATATGTAAAGTATATTTATAAGTAGGATAACTCTTTCAGTAGGTTTGCTATGTCTAGGTTTATATAGGATACAGTTATATACAGTGTACTCACTGATTGGAAGCAGGTACGTTTATTTTCTTCAGAGCACATAAACATCAAACACTTTGGAAATGCCAGGCATGTGATGTTCATTTATATATTTCA
>NW_015764152.1:0-642 GCF_001515625.1 Sinocyclocheilus rhinocerous
AATGGCAAAGGCAGCATTGTTGTAGGATGTTAAGATGAGATCAACTCCAAGCTAATTAGGCAGTTATCCATAGATGAAATCTGTCGTGAGTGCAAATGAAACTGGCACAACACATTTGGGCAAGGCGTTAAGTACACTTTCACGTCAAGGAACACTGACTTACAGGCTTTAAATAGACCATAAATGATGGAGAAGAAACAAATACATATCAGTAATTGCATTCATGATGAATTTACAGGCTAGTCGACAGCCCGGTCGTTAATGTATAGTGACGATCCATCAGCCGCAGTGTGTGGAGAGTGACTGCAACTCTTCACCCCACAATTAATCTCCGCCATAACAGTCTTCCAGCACCCGAGGAAAGACTTGTTAAATTAAAAACTGCAGTAAATCACACCGTAAAAAGAGTATTGATCTTTTTTTATAAAATGGGAATATTGACGAAGCACTTAAATCAGGTATTTGCTAGTTTATAACATTCTGTCGGTATACATGCCTCATTGACAAGGCTCCCATTCGTCACAGTGTAACAATGTTATGGCGTATAAAAAGAATAGGTATACCAGGAATGTTTAGACAGGTATAGATAATTTATGATGATTCAGCCAAGAAGAGCTTTAAAAGGCAACATAAGCAACACAC
>NW_015764153.1:0-642 GCF_001515625.1 Sinocyclocheilus rhinocerous
AAAAAAAAAAATCATATATCAGTCGAACCGGTAAATCACATTTTTCAGTTGAGTAACTGAGACTCAAGATATTACTGAAGTGTCACACAAATCTAATCTGGGAGATACCTGCTACTGAGGACTATAACACAGCTACGCTCTTTGAGAGGGGTGTTTGAGGATAAGACAGATTTCTCAATTAAACTGATGAAACCAGATACATGCCTTCTGGATCTTTGAATTTCATTCAATATTTAAGTTCTTTCAGATGGACTCTATGAAGGATCTGTTTTCTTTGATTTATCCTCAAGACAGCTGTGGAATCTGACACTTGCGTCATGATGGAGAACACAGATCACAGTGTAAGTGGTACAGTCTTGTCAAATAATTCTGCTCACTGACTACACAGCTCAGAAAGCAGGTTATTTTAAAAAGTCGTCTTATTTACTATGAAATAATGATGTACAAAAATACATATTTTTAATATCGACTCATGTGTGGGCTGCCTGAACAACAAGTCGAGCCATTTATATCATGAAAGTCCTGATTTTAAATTAACCTGTGATGGTAAAGCTGAAGTTTTAGCAGCCATTAATCTAGACTTCAGTTGCTCAAGAAACATTTCTTATTATTATCAATGCTGAGAACAGTTGTTGTTGTTTT
>NW_015764154.1:0-642 GCF_001515625.1 Sinocyclocheilus rhinocerous
TCTATGTAAACCCACCAGACAGATTTAAACTGAGCAATGCCCAGCTGAGTTACATTAATTATGAGCCAATGTCCATTTCATATTCATACTATACACTATTTCAGTTGTTTATTTCCTATTACTTCATTTCTATCACATATTTTAATTTGTTCCTCCATTTGTTCTTAGAGACTTAAATAAATGAGTTCAACTCCCAGTCTATTGTCATAAACCAGAATTTAAAGTATATAGATGAGCCCCACCTCAGAGCTCTTCACTGTCATCTTATTCCACCATACGCTCCAACTGTTTCATATCCCATCATTTATTCATTCATGTATTTTGGAGAATAAGGCACTCGGAGAAGTGCCATCAATACAGAGATTTTATCACTTTCTTGAAACATGCCAGGCTGTCAGGAGCTTTATGAATGTTGCAGTATCTAAACGCCTAGACGTTGATGAAAGGGCCGTATGGCTCAGTCATTGATCCCCAGACATTGTAACTTGCTTTAGATTAATGACACTATAGCAGTGGGAGGACCTCATCTGCATGCCATTTCCATCTTGATGGGACTGCGGCATGACGCCGCAATACTACCTGCACGTGAGCTTGTAGGCAACATCCTTTACTCCGCTTACAATGGCAGCGATGCATCAAATG
>NW_015764155.1:0-642 GCF_001515625.1 Sinocyclocheilus rhinocerous
TTAATTTTAAATACATTTCAGTGATTGATTATAACAACATTTTTAGTTTCCTATTCCCATGTTTAGAAAGCTGATTTATGAATTTAGTGGACTATTGACTTTTATTTATTGTTGTATTATATAATTATATTTTAGTTCACTTTTTGTACAATAAACAAATAAAACAGATCTAGTTTAGAGTCACTGATTTAAATAACACTTCTCTGTTCATGTGAACACAGCCCCTATAATTAAACCTCGGCCACTGACATTTAACCAGCCCTTTCTTATTTCTGGCTCCTTATCAAGTCTTATTGATGAGATATTAATGCATTTTAATGTTTCCTATCATTGTGTGAGGGACTCCATTTGTTGAAGCAACTGCAGTAGTTTCAAGGACACCAGAAGAAAACGTGGCTCATTTGAGTTTGTCATTAATAAGAGATTGTGAATTCACTGAGAACTCATTTGTCTTCAGCGTGTGTTGCGGGTTTTGTGACATATGACTTAAGGTCATGTGACCTGCAGTGTGTGGGTTGTTTTTTAGTGATAATAAAGAATCATTTAATGGTTCATTTACCCAAAATTGACATTTTGTCATCATTTACTAGAGCTATATGATTGGGGGTGTTGTGTTGGGGATCTGTGATTTAAAAAAAAAAA
>NW_015764156.1:0-642 GCF_001515625.1 Sinocyclocheilus rhinocerous
CAGCCTCATGTGGTTAAGAAAGGACAGATGGAGCCCATAGACATTACTGTTGCCTCCAGGGGCTCCAATAAGAAGGTATGAAGCTGTCCTAAGGCTATGACTATATATAGTGGCCCCAATAAGTATTTGAATGCTTATGCCACAAATCTATGAATATAATTTATTATAGAACACTATATTAAAGTTTTAGAACTTTAATTTTTTTGTGCCATTTTGAATTTTAATCAACTGGTTTCAAGATGATTATTAGTAGACATATGAAGTCAGTTCTCCTCAAGTTCACACACGTGTCCTATCAGAGTAACCTAATTGTGTACATGTTCTATTAACAACTAATAACAAGAAAGTGTCACATTAGTTTTTATCTTGATCATTTTTTTATGTTTTTGAAAGAAGTCTTTTATACTCATTAAGGCTGCATTAATCAAAAGTACAGTAAAATCAGTAATATTATGAAATATTATTAAAATTTAAGACTGTTTTTCTTTTTAAATATACTGCATTTTAAATTGTAATTTATTCCTGTGATGCAAAGCTGTGGAACGGTATACCCACGCTGCCATGCTGAGGGGAGTGCATGTGAAGCATCAAGGCAAGCACTAAGCAACAACTCTACCAAGCTATGGGAGTTGCCCCAAGGAC
>NW_015764157.1:0-642 GCF_001515625.1 Sinocyclocheilus rhinocerous
TTTTTGCTGCTTCTTTGTCTTTATTTGTGAAACCTACTAGCAATTTTTGAGTGAATTTTTTAATTTTTGAACCAATTTATTTTCAGTGATACCGAAGTAATTTTCATTAAAGCAAACAAATCACATTAACAGCACCAAAACAAGTGAGAATACACCATACACAGGCTTAGAATCCACTTTTCAAGCTATGCCTGAAAGCTCAAGATGAAGCTTTCAGCAACTACAAACACTAAACTTCTAAGACAAAGATTTAACAGCCTCAGTTTATCATCCCTGGATCTCCTGCAAGCAAGCGAGGATGTTACCACTGAACCACCAATGCTCTCTGCCACTCAGTGTACACTAATATAATTATAAAGGCCTTTAATGTCCTTGCGAGCCTCATAAGTCTCACAGAAAATTGAAAGCATAAAAGGGAAAAGGAGGGTGGTGGCTAAGAAGACTTGAGTGAGTGGATGTTAAATGGTCACTTCTGTTAAATACATAAGAGTTGAGGCACACAGTAATTGTAAAGTTAATTTGATATGTCACTATTATAATATGTAATAATATGTCAGTATTTACTGCATATGAAATTAAACTGCAGGGTGCAACAACCGTAGGCAGAGGATCTGCTATATTAAAGCTGCAGTATAAAGACAT
>NW_015764158.1:0-642 GCF_001515625.1 Sinocyclocheilus rhinocerous
TTCTCCAAACACCTCAAAACAGAGGCCTTCAGCAGGAACCACGCCAACCCGCAGCAGAACCCAGCGCTGACGTCTTCACAAGGAGACCTGGAGATATCCACGGCGTTCGCCAAGCAGAACGTCAAAACCGCTTCGTCTCAGCTTCCCTCCAGCAGCTCCTGCGTCAAATAAACTCAGCACAGGCGGATCTGATGACAGCAAAAGCAGCCTCATGAGTTCAGGATAACAAATGCATGATGGGAGACGTGCTGGAGGTTCATGAGCAGCACAATGGAAACACAACAGACTGACCTCACTAAAGGAGAGCAAAGATCATCATCCTGTCATTGTTTACTCAGTCATGTCATTTCAAACACAGATGCTGTTGTTTTTCACAAAAGGGTAAAGTCTGCAAAATATGTCGCTCCATAAAACAACAGCTCACACTAAAGCAAGCACTGAGCCTAAAGGGACATGGAGATGAAAAATAAATAAATACATGGGAGGAAAAATTATATTTCAGTGCTTTCTCTGCGGGACGAAAAAGAGTTATTTGAGATTTTTTTATTTTGAATTACATTTGTATTTACTTAATTCAAAATATTAAACATTAAAGCTATAAAACTGAATATAAATCTCAGTAATACTAAAAAGTACACTTAT
>NW_015764159.1:0-642 GCF_001515625.1 Sinocyclocheilus rhinocerous
TTTATTCTTTAGACTCAACGAGGCCCCAGTGAGTGGTTACACCAGGGATGTAGGTACTAAGACCACCCTGAGGATAACCTATCCTGAAGGGGCCATCCAGAAGACCGAGCGCTATGAGAAAGATTCCCTCTTTGTCTTCTCTGCTTTCAAACCTCTTGACTTTAAATGGTTGAGACAGATGGTCTTCAAAGAGAAACTGGTAAGACAAAATGCAGTAGTATGTGACTATACTGGCTTGTTTCTTTCATTAAAATCTGTTGACATTTTTTTTTATTTGTTCTGTTTTTACAGTCTCTAATTTTGAAGCCAGTTGTTTTCATAGGCCCATTTCTAGTTCAGCCTGCTCCTGAGCTGAATTTTTAGAACTGTATTCTTGAAATCATTCATGAATTTAGAGTAATGTTAATATTGCCCTCCAGCAAAATGTATTGTATTGGAATTTTTGTGGTTAAAGGATTTTGATTAGGAATAGTTATTGAAGAAAAGGCTTTTATTGTTCAAGGACTTTGTCTCGTTTTTAGCGAGCGGTAAAACATTCTCCTTCCAGGTTTGACTGACATCTAGTGAATTAGCCTCTTAATCAGAAGGGTCGGCCCATCTGAATGAGCTCTCTCTTATCTCACACAGTTTTAATGACTCTGC
>NW_015764160.1:0-642 GCF_001515625.1 Sinocyclocheilus rhinocerous
AAACTGCAAAACTATACATGCATGCAATGATATTTTCACATTTATTATATTGCATTACATCTTGTTCACAAACTTTTCCAACTATATTGAAGCCTATTGTTTCAATATACAAACATAAAAGTTATAGACCAGAAACCTTTGCGATGGAATTATTGTGATGTTCTTCGAAAGCATAACCTTCTTAGCTTTGATAGCTTCATTTATTTTAATCATGTTAAATTGTTTTTTTTTTTATGTTTGAAGAATCATGTGCTACTGCTGTTTTCTGAATTAATCAGTAGGTGTCAGACCTCTAGGGCAAACACACGAGCCACTATTAGTGGTGACAGTCTTGTCCAAAGTATAAGACCTCTTTTGGTCAATCTGTTTAATCTATGAAGGGGTCAAAACTCTGGAATGCTTTGCCATTGGTCTCTAATTTTAAATTAGTAGGTAATGTTTTTAATAGAGGAATTAAACAATGGCTAAAAACAAAACAGCAGTGCTTACATAAATAGTCTACTAACAGGTTATTTTTTGATCATGTTGCCTTTGCTCCAAAGCTTATGTATGCAAATAATTTTGAATGTTTTTTTAAAAATTATCCTAAATCAATTGTTGAGCAAGTACATAACCAATCAGTGTTCAAAACTATCTCCTTAC
>NW_015764161.1:0-642 GCF_001515625.1 Sinocyclocheilus rhinocerous
TTTTTTTGTGTAAACAAAAAATAAAAGCTATATATTTTTTTATTTTAAGATAAATAAATAAATCTTACCAACCCCAAACTTTTGAACAGTATGTATTTATAGAATATATGACCATGGTACATGTCTAAAATGATACAGGGCTTAATATGTATGCTATAAGCACTATACTATTTTAAATTAAATATTATATGTGTGCTTGTGTACTTGTTTCAGAAATGTGGTCCTCACAAATATAGTAGAACCTGGGGGTGGGCTACACTAGCAAACTGGCCCACAGCTTGTTTTAATTTTAAATGTAAAAATGAAATTCTCTGTTAGTAGTGGTAGTTTAAGATTATGGTGTAATTGAGTTTATCTTCATTCAACATCAATAGAAATGCATTCACAAGCAGACACTAGACACCAGAGCAGCCGATCCTCAGAAGCTCAGCTGTGTTTGTGGTTCATCTGATCTTTATAAATATTATGATCAAATTTATGAACCTGTGCAGCTTTTATCTCCAGCTTTATGACTGTAATAATCAGATTTATGGGAGATAAACTCGTGCTGAAGGTGTGACGTCCTGTAAATGCACACACATACACACACACACATATACACACACATATACACACACATATACACACACACATATACACACA
>NW_015764162.1:0-642 GCF_001515625.1 Sinocyclocheilus rhinocerous
TTCTCTCAATTTAGTTCAAATGACAAAGAGGCTTACTTGTTGTTTTGTGCTTGGCATGGCTTTGTTTTGAGAATTAGTTTGATTTCTAATCAGATCAATTTTAAAAGGTCTTTCTAATCAGGCCCTTAAGCACTTAGAGCGGTAACACTTAATATTCTGCATATATTGTGAGTAGTATGCAAATTTGAGAGATATTTTAAAGGGAAAGTGTGACTCTGTGCCACTAGCATCAACAACCTATAAATGACTTGAATGTCTGTATTGTAAGTTGGGATAAGGGAAATTGTATTAATTAACACAGAAAAAATAGCATATCTCACCCTTTAAAGTGCTTTGTTGTGGAACTATGATAGCATCCAGTGATGTCATCTTGCATCACCTCTACAGCTGCTACAGTCATTGACTTAAAGGAATATTCCAGGTTAAACAACAATAATGTTGATATCTAAGACAGAATAGATTGCAAAAAATATGCAATATTATGAAACCTTATTTCAACCCTGGTAACTTTCACATGTTAAGGTTACCAGAAAGGGAGCCCTCTGTATATCGCTTTCCAACTATAACAATATTCCCAATGCTAAAAGGGCAATTTTGCAGGGTGCTTTCACACCTGTAGATCGATTGCTTTGTTCCGAAACA
>NW_015764163.1:0-641 GCF_001515625.1 Sinocyclocheilus rhinocerous
GACCCTTATGACTGGTTTTGTGGTCCAGGGTCACATATATCAAATTAAAAACCAAATATCAATTTCTAGAATTATTTTACAGTTCTACAAATGTCAGGCAGCTTCAAGCCCTGTTTATGAATATGTCACATTTGCATTTCAATTTTCAGGAATAAGTGAAACCGTCACGGGAGCCACATATCGGTAACTGCGATTTTAAGTCATAAATCCAATTACACAAATGCTTGTTTTCTGTAGCAATGGTTTCAAACACACTGTCTTAAATTAGAATAATTTTCTGCATCCTTTCCTCCAAACTAAGTTGTAATATCATATTTTTGTAATATTTCTGTTTAAAGTGAACGCAATAAAACCACAGTGACATACATTAAGAGTAACTATATAATTGAAAACTTGAATTATGTCCTCAGGACAAATGTCAGGCTGGGGCAAGTTGTCACATTTTTAGCACTCTTCTTTTAGTTTTGCGGCTGGTAAATTTAGCGATCGCTGGAAAAATGTTCCATTGAAGTGTTGTGGAAGTAATAACTCCTAATTGCTTTAATTTGATCACTTAATTTTAATGCGTACCACCTGTATGAGGGAATCTGCTCCGCATGAGAATAATCTTGGATAATTATTTCAACGATAAACACCATCTG
>NW_015764164.1:0-642 GCF_001515625.1 Sinocyclocheilus rhinocerous
TTGTTTCCTCTACTGGATGGATAAATGAATGGGCACTTTTTATCGCAATTTTAACTTTTCTTTGTATCTCTTTCATTTCATGGGTCTTTGCCTGACAACAGAAACAGAAAATATGTAATCATGAACAGCTTTATCTATTCGGAATTCAGCTGTATTAAAATACAGTATGTGAGCACATGGAGTAGAAGAGAAAGGATTAACACGACTCCAAATATGACGTGATGGTAACAAATTAGTTTCAGAAATGGGAAAATGCAAAGTTTTCCTGCCTGTAAAGATATCTTAATATACTTTTGGATAGTGTGGATCTTAAACTTTTGTTTTGGTATCTTCATTTTTAAGGCCCTATGAGTAAATTGTTTAATTTTCAGTGGTCAAAAACTAAATGTGGGTCACTTTGGAAACAGATTATATCTTTTACTTTTACATTTAATAATTTAGCAGACGCTTTTATCCCAAGCAACTTACAAATGAGGACAATAGAAGCATTCAAACCAACAATAAGCAACAATATGCAAGTGCACATGAAAATAGCAAACTTTTTTTTTATATGTCTAACAGACATAGAATATTAGGTGTTAGTATTAATGGGTCATGGTTCCTGGCTATCCTGGATGGAGTTATGGTTGATGAAGTTATGCC
>NW_015764165.1:0-642 GCF_001515625.1 Sinocyclocheilus rhinocerous
TGATGCCAAAGCCCCGTCCCAGTGGACAACACCTGCTCCTTCGGCCGTCTCAGCCTCACACAATGCCTGTTGTTCTGGTCGGTACATTCTCATCCATCCCCACATATCCAATCAGTGTCTGAGACCAAGAAACAGCCTGAGACTAGAGTCCTTTCAAATTACACCCCCCTACCCAACCGGAAAGAGCATCCTGTATCTTGGTTCCCATCGATGCAAACTGCCGGTGATATTGAATGCGAAGTTAGATGCCTATTCAGCTTGGACATTTAAAAATAATTAAAAAAAAACCACTCTAGAGTTCTTCAGCGGTTTTATTCTTTTATTTGACCCGTGATCTGAAAATTTCCCGCAAACGTGATAATAAACTAGGCAAGAAAGGAAAAAAAAAACTTCCACTGACATCCTGAACTTATCCGGAGCTCTTCAAATTGTAATCACAGGTTAACGCAGGCGGGAAACGGTGTCCGCCGCCCATCTCGGCCAACAGTAATTGTAGCGATTTCATATGCTAACACAGAGCACTCCATCTTTGTGCTTCTCCATGGTGACGAGAGGTGTCAGATCAGGCGTGAGGTGGCTGGAGACGCCATTACCTATAAATAAGGTACAATTTGGTTGTCACAAGGTTGCCTATAATCTCGC
>NW_015764166.1:0-642 GCF_001515625.1 Sinocyclocheilus rhinocerous
CAGCTGCTCAACAACTATACATTTAAACTAATCTTATTTGAAGCACAAACCTCACTAAATTATAAAACATTTATTATTAATTATGAATCCAATTAAGATTCTATATAACCACATAAAAAGGTTATACATTATGTTGGGGCCTAAATGATTATGATTACAAGAGGCAGAAGTACTTTATGTAAAATGAGGTTACAGATGTTTCTTACTGTCAGGCAGCAGATGCATGCTGTGTGTGATGATCAGACAGACTTACATGCTTCATTCGCGGCTCTAAAGTGAAGCCTTTGGGACTTGAGCGAGCAGCCAGGTGTTTCAGGATGTGCTTACAGGCCACAGACTTCCCAGAACCACTCTCTCCACTAGACAGAGAGAACAAAGTGAGAGGAAATAAGGGTGTGGATCTCAGTAAAAAAAATAAATAAATAAAATACTGCACATATTAAAGACAGCACAATATATATTACCAAGATGTAAAAATACTTAATCTCTAAAAATTACGGTGACACTACCATTCAAAAATGAGTTTGTATTTTTATGTTATTCAAATAAAACAGTACTATTGTGAAATATTAAAACAATTTAGGTAACTGTTCTATTTGAATAGATTTTAAAATGTAATTTATTCCTGTGATGGCAAAGCTG
>NW_015764167.1:0-643 GCF_001515625.1 Sinocyclocheilus rhinocerous
CCACACTGCAATAGGCTGTCCAAACTGTCAATCACACAAACATCCAATCAGAGATATTCACATCTAGAGGGATATATTTGAATTGGCTGTCAAAGATACGGCTGCACGATTAATCAAAATAAAATGAATTTAAATTAAATTTTAAAAAATAATAATAATGATATGGCATAATGCAATTATGGAATCACAAAGGCTGTGATTTAAATATATGCACTGAAAATAATTATTATATAATTTTTTCCTTAAATACAATTTTTTTTGTTTTACAGTGAAATATTACAAAAGTAACATTTATTATTTTTGTATATATTTAATAATAATGATATATATTATATAGTGACACTGATACACAATCACAAAATTTTGGCCAAATTGTGCAGCCCTTTTTTTAAATATAAAACACATTTTAAATCGCAATCACTATTTTATTAGAAAAATCAAATTTTTTTTCACCAAATCGTGCTTGATTACACTGAATAAATATATGCGCTATGCATTATTTTTTATAAATGTTTATTTTAATTCTTAAATACAGTTTTTTTATTTTACAGGGAAATACTACAATAGTAATATTTAAAATGTTTGTTTAATATTTTTAGTAATAATAATAATAATTATCATCATATTATTATAATTAATATTA
>NW_015764168.1:0-642 GCF_001515625.1 Sinocyclocheilus rhinocerous
TCCTAACAAACCATACATCAAGCTTATTTATTCAGCTTTCAGATGGTTTATAAATCTCAATTTCAAAAAACTTTACCTTTATGGTTTTGTGGTCCAGGGTCACATATGTAATTCTTTGTGTATGGTTAAAATATCTAAAGTATCTTCTTAAATTTACTAATATAAAAAAGCATAATATTATAACAATCTATTTTTTTATTAACTATGATGACTTAAAAACTGCCTCTATCTTTTTTTCAGTCTCTTCTTTTAAGTGATTTGTGTTTGATTTATGGCCAATAAAATATACTTTATTTTGTTTTTCTTACAAAACCAAAGTATTGAAAGATGTTCAAATGTTGAAGGTTTGAGGGGTTTTCATTTATTCATTTATCTCATATATCATTCACCTGATATGTATTTAATATTTCATTTCTAGAAACATAGCATTTTTATAGCTGTTGGCAGTAATTTCTAATTGGATTAATGGAGTAATAAAGAGAGAAATCCAAAATCCCCTAAAAGTCTTTAACACTAATTTGTCAAAAAAACAACAAAAAAACAAACATTAAGCCTTTTTGATCCAGTGTTCTGGAAATGTATGCAAATTAGTGCATATTTAATTTGTTTAACATAATTTTGACTTTAATACAAAACAACTGT
>NW_015764169.1:0-642 GCF_001515625.1 Sinocyclocheilus rhinocerous
AATTCTCAGATTATTGTACTATAAGTATACTTAATCAAGTTTAAACCCATGGTTACTCACAGACAAAAAATATATGCTAACTTTCCAAACAGTTCCAGACACATTAATGACGCTATATCAAATTGAGTTAAAGAATGAACTTCAGCGCGTGAAGTTTTACGACAAGCTGTAGAGAGGTTACGGCTCTGTTTAGACGCTGAACACATTTAACTGAACTCCTAACATAGCAAAGATGCCAAATAACTTTAGCCAAACATAAAGTGTTAGGATTTTCCCTGCTCTGCCATCAACAGAATTAAAGGTGATTTGGTTCATAAACATGTTTTGTTGCTGGATGAGTCTCTTCACGTCCAGACAGCAATCACTGAGTAAAGTGCTCTACATTTATTTATATGTATTTATATCAAGATAAAGATAAAATGCTCATCCACCCAGATTATTCAGTGCAAACATTATGTTAGGCTAAATAATTGTATTCCTGTGATGTTGTGCGCTGTGTCTGAGCAGTGAATGAGACATGAGCTGATCTGGCGGCGCTGACACTGGTTGGCACTCATGTGTCTGGAGGAGGCGTGGCTTTGGAGACTGATTTGCAGGGAGTGGGGGGTCTTATGCTGCCAAAGCTAGCTTGCTATTGCTAGC
>NW_015764170.1:0-643 GCF_001515625.1 Sinocyclocheilus rhinocerous
ATTTTTAATGATAAATATAATTGTTTTGGATTCCAAATTCATAATGAAAGTAAATGCTTCATAGGGTTGCTACATATCCTAAAGTGTTTCAGTCATGTCTTGCCTGGAAAACTCTTGAACACAGAAAAGATAGCTGGGGAAAAGTTGATAAATTACTGAAAACTGACATTTTTATTATTGCACTGATCCTCTGTTAGTTTACTAATGACCAAAGCCTTCACAATACAAACATAGTTGTATTGCAGTGCAAGTGTTTTCCAAATGTGCAAAGAAATGAGAGTAATACAAATAACTTAAGATGTCACTCCAAGCTTAGATGTTCATTAGTCAATACAGTGCTCCAGCTGCTGCATTTACCATGTAATATACTATATAATAAAAGCTATAACAACAGCTGCTGTATATGTCACTGTGCAGCAGCCATAGAGGTAAATGAACCTTAGCACTAAAGAGGTTTACATATCAGGGACTAGGGTGGATGTAAAATAATTCATTCAATAAGGTGTCTGAGGCCACAATTTAATATGAATAGTCACAAATGAAGGAGTTAACAACATCTTTAACAACACCTTCAAAGTTTGTGAAGCTCTTGCTTCAATAAAGTGACAGTAGGGGGATAATCTACCACTGAAAGCTTTGGGGG
>NW_015764171.1:0-643 GCF_001515625.1 Sinocyclocheilus rhinocerous
AAAAAAAAAAAAATCTATCCAAAATTGCAAAAATGTCATTATTTTTGTTTTGAATTTCAGTAAAAGCTCATAAAACTGCATGCATAATACAAATATTGTTTTTTAGATTGTATTTAGCATGTCAGCTTGACCTTCTGAACAAAATCTGATGCAGCAACACATGCATCCTTTACAGAGAAGTCAATCCCACAATGCACTGCAAAAAAGGCACAACCCAAAAAAAAAAACAGTTTTGCAATCAAATTTTTGGGTTTTGTTTTCCAGCAGTTGTAAGAGTGTGTTTAGATGGAGTTCAGCATGTCAGCTTACCAGAGGTTTCTACTGAAAAACAAGAGTGCAGTAAAGATGTTGCATGAAGCATTTTAAGGCATCGTAAGCTCACTGCTATGAAGGCCTAGAGCTGATTGTGAAGTAACTCTGATGCAGAATCATCACTGAGAGGGCAATTCCATAATGCACTGCAAAAAAAAATAAAAATCCAAAATTGGCAAAAAAAAATAGTTTCACAATCAATATTTTTGTCTGGAATTTCAGGGAAAGCTCATAAAACTGCATGCATAATAATTAAAAATATCCAGTTTAGCATCTCAACTTGACAAATTCTGATGCAGAATCGCATGCATGCTTCACTGAGAGGGCAATT
>NW_015764172.1:0-643 GCF_001515625.1 Sinocyclocheilus rhinocerous
AAATAAATTCTGACTGTATATATTTCTGGTTGCATAAATTGTAACTTTTAATTGTTCCAGACTGGGTACATTGTATGTAAATGTTTTCTGACTGGATACATCGTTTTGATGTATTATAATATTATTAATCAGACTGGATACATTGTAGCAATATGAATAATTTCTGAGGGGATATATTGTAGCTTTTTTAATGGTTATGGAGTGGGCATATTGTTGCAATATTAATCGTTTTGCTGGATATATTCTAATAATATAATGGTCTCAGACAAGATATATTGTAGCAATGTGAATAATTTCTTACTAGTAACAATATTAATGTTTTCTGACTGGATAAATTGCAACTATTATTGGTTCCAGACTGGTAAGCTATGTCAATGCTATCTAACTGGATGCATTGTAATGTTAAGAGTGAGTAACTGACTGTTTGTATTGTAATGATATGAATGATTTCTGAGTCTGACTGGATACATTTTAACTATTAATGGTTCCAAACTAGAAACACTGTAGCTATGCATATTCTTTCTGTCTGGATACGTTGTAGCAATATTAATCATCCCAGACTGGATATATTCTAAACATTGTAACAATAACGGATGGTAAGACAATGGGAGTCCAGTGCGTTCGCGTCACGCGCTGTGGGCGC
>NW_015764173.1:0-642 GCF_001515625.1 Sinocyclocheilus rhinocerous
TTAATATAGCTGAAACAGTAGTATAAGCTGTTTTGGGAGAAGGGGTTGAGAACCACTGCCCTATAGTAATCTGACCCTTGGAGAAGAGGTAAGAAATACAGGTTTAAAAAGGCATGGTGAGCATTGTAGGCTATATAATAACAGAATTTTCGTGATGTGAAGACTCTTACTCAGATAAACAGTTTTAAACTCAACATTCCAAGTTTGACACTGCTTAGAGAAGCATTAAGATTTAAGTCTTGTCAGCAATATTTAAAGAGTAAAACACAAAGATGCAAAAGGTATGGGATGCATATGAACCCTGTAAGAGGATTTTTGAGAAGGACAAGAAACATGGTGATAGTAGAGCAGCAGGAACTGGAAAGTGAAAAAAGCTTTTATCATTTCTCATCCCCTTCTGTGAAAGATGCACATTTATGCCAGCGTCCTGCTATGCTATGCACAGCATTTGCACCATTGTGTAGATGATTATGTGTGCATGTATTTGATAGTTTCTTCATGTTTTACATGTGTTTTTATTTTACATGTAATTTTTGGGTCAAAGTGAGTATTTGTATTTGAATTGGCTGCTGTAAGGGAAAATGTCATAATTCAATATGAAATATGAGTAGGCATATAAAATAAAATATTGATGAGTCAATA
>NW_015764174.1:0-643 GCF_001515625.1 Sinocyclocheilus rhinocerous
AAAGAGTAGATAATCACTGAACTGTTTTCTCCTTGAGGCTTAACATCTGCATCTTTGCCCCGAGTGATCATTTTGGTAAACAGGGGTTATTCTTACACTTTTTTTGCTCCATTGAATAATATTCAGGGTGGATTTTTTTCTGAAAGTCAATTTCTGTGTAGGGACCCTAAGTGCATAAAATATATTGAATATTTCTACAATAATTGCTCAGGAAAAAAAATAAACAGTTCATTAAACACACATTAACCTTTTGTGACAAGCACTACATGTAAATTTACACAGAAAACAATGAAGCACAATGACAATAGAAAAGGTCATGTACAAAAACATTGTTTTGATGCAATTGCATCAATTGCAAATAATGAATTGTATAAAACTGCAACACTTTAAACATTCCAAGCCTATTTGTCTTTCCTTTGTGGAGCATAAAAAAGGGTGTTTTGAGAAATGTCTCAATCTTTTTGTCCAAAAATAAAAATATGTCAGTGGTCACCAAAACCGTTACCAACATTCTTCAGAATATCGCAAAATATAATTTGATGTTCCAGAGAAGAAAGAAAGTCGTACAGGTTTGATTCCACATTTAGGTGAGTAAATAATGACAGAAATCTAGCGTAGCATTAGTTCTGGCAGGTCACGTTAG
>NW_015764175.1:0-643 GCF_001515625.1 Sinocyclocheilus rhinocerous
AATGTTCTCTGGAACTACTTGTTTTGAAACGAGCAGTAAGATTTAAAATGTTAGATGAGCATCCAACTAAAACATTTCAGAAATAAAATGTTCCATGAACAGTGTATAAATAACATTTTTGAGAATGTTATTAAAGACCAGATAACTTTGAACAGATGCTATTTTACTATTACTGAATAAGAAGAAGGTTTGAGAGAACCTTGCCAGAACGTTCAGAGAATGTTCCTTGTTACCTGGAATTTTGCTGTTAAAACCAGCTTTAATAATTAACAGAAAACAAATGAACTAGATTGTAATACATTTATGTATTATGCACATCCAATGCACAGACTTACTAAACCAAAGAGCACCTGCTGAGGTGAGGATGCTGAGGTATGCATGCTATAATATATCAGTAAGATCAAGTACATAAGTAAATTCTGCAGCAAACAACCAGCTATTGTTCGGTCAGACCGATAGTATAGCCACCCAAACAAAGCGACTGCAGTTCCTTTAAGTGCCACTAGAGCCAAAGAAATCGCACACTTGCACCTTTCAAATGAATTTGCTCGCACAAACTGTACGAGTACGGGCCACATCTAGCATTTTCACCGGTTCACACAAAGCCTTTTGAGCAAGCGATAGAAGCAGTAGTGTTTTGCTG
>NW_015764176.1:0-639 GCF_001515625.1 Sinocyclocheilus rhinocerous
TTCCGTACCCACTGTATATATATATATATATATATATATAATATTTGCATGCCTGTTACCTATTCTAGCACATGCCACTGTACCGTACCAAAGTATGCAAGGAAATAGGTATTTAAAGGTATTTATTTTTTGAAATGTATCTAAGTAAGTTCCTTCTGTGTGATCCCCGGACTTTTAAACAAACTTAAAGTGAGCCCAAAACAAACCTCACCTCTCTCTGTAACCCCCTACAAAACTCTTTAGGGTTATTAGCTGAAATCTGCACTCTGGGGAAAGAAACTCTTCTCCTATCGATACAGTTGAAATGAGTAGAAATATCTAATTTCATTGCTTTGACACAAGACTGAAGCCTTAAATGGAAACAGATCAATTATTCACTGAGTAAAAGAAAAGAAGCAGCTTCTGATTGGCAGCTAGTTTATAGTGCAGTTGATGTGTGCTAGGGATCCATTACTAACTTACACCAATGCAGTTGAAACTCAAGCTCACATTAAAGGCTTCGGTCTTCCCAAGCAGCAAGGGGTGGCCAAACACAGTGGCAGGGCCCCTGGGCGTCATACAGGGAAACCCACCGGCAAGATACTCCCATTGTGATTACAGGGTTAGAGAGCAAGCCAAACCAAAATCTGAAAGTTTTCA
>NW_015764177.1:0-643 GCF_001515625.1 Sinocyclocheilus rhinocerous
AAATTTTACAGTTAAAATTACACTTATTTTTTACAGTGTACTATAATACAGTTCAAACTTCACTTTACAGCCATCAATAATGCTATATAATGTAAAGGTATGTAATGTTTGTATGTACTTTATAAATTTATGGAAATGCAAAAATATATATTTATAAGTTATTTTCATTTTGATTTTTCAATTAAAATATGACATTTTTGTTGGATGATCTGTGTTTTGTTGGGAAAAGTACAATATTAAAAATATTCAAACATTATATATGAAAAATATATTTAAAAAATATTAATATTCAAAAAGAGTAACTCAATTTAAATAATATTAAATCTGAGTAACCTAATATTTTTAGTACAAACTTCACTTTACAAACATCAGTAATGCTATATAAAGTTATGTAATGTCTAGATATATCGCCTATACTTTGTAAATATATGAAAATATAAAAATATATAAAAAATATTTAAAAATATCTAAATTCATAAGTAAAAAAATTATATTTTGATTTTGATCTTTCAATTAAAATTTTATTTATTTGTTTGTTTGTATTTTGTATTGGATGTTCTGTGTTTTGTTGAAAAAATACTAATACAAAATTATCTAAATTTTGAAAATTATATTTATTTTTATATATATAGCCATTTTTTTT
>NW_015764178.1:0-643 GCF_001515625.1 Sinocyclocheilus rhinocerous
AATAATTGCTCCTAACTTAAATATTGAACACATCTTATTAATTTATTCAGTTTTATAAATTACTACTGACTACAACAATACTCATTTTGTGTATCTTTACCTGCACAATGTCATATAGAGATCTGTTGAGCACAGGACACGACGAAACTGGTTAAAATGAATGTGAGTCAGATTGATTCAATAACTGCTCAAACTGATTCCTAAAGGATTTGATTCAGTGAATCTGCTCATAAGAGTCATTTGGTGTGAAGTTGAGCGACGGCGGTCACCGGAAACGCTCTGATCACGTCACTGTGAGAGTGAAGTGTTACAGGACTCGATTCACTTACAGTATCAGTATTGTGGTGTTAAATGAGTGTTTGTGCCGCAGCTGCTGTGGGTTCTGCTGGTCTCCACCATCATCGGGCTGCTGCTGCAGCGGCTGGCCGCTCGACTCGGCGTCGTGACCGGGATGCATCTGGCCGAGGTCTGCCACCGCCATTACCCTACGGTGAGCTCATGAGCCAGACTGACGCTCTGCAGAAATACTGCACCTTCTGCTGCTTCACACTTCAAGTGCTGTCCTCGCCACTTCAACAACCTCTATTCATATAACAAAAACTACTTTCACATTCATTTTTCACACACTGCTGTTCAAAAGTTT
>NW_015764179.1:0-642 GCF_001515625.1 Sinocyclocheilus rhinocerous
TGTTTGAAGGCTCAGTGCAGTTGATTTGATGCAGAGATTGCATTTAGAGCATGAGTTTTCTGCCTTAGTTGGAATGGTTGACTATTGCAAAGTTTTCTGTTTATCATATGCAAAAAACAAAGAAAGAAAGAAAAAAAGATACTTTAAGCTTAATGTGGGGCATTTGTTTGATACCAGAAAATAATGAAATAGAAAATCAAAATGAATGCCAATTTTTGTGTTGGTCCCAGCAGCATTTTTCATATGGTTTTTAGCCTTTTAAATGTGGCATTAGTGTACATAAGGTCGCCAAGGGTTGTTTGTGTTGTGTTGATCAGGATATGCAGAAATTTCTCTGATGTTGATAACACATGAGTGGGATTACATTGATGCTCTGTTGTACACTGTGTACCTGCTCTTGGAAGTGCTTTTTAAAGATGCATTTCTGTAATACAAGAGAGCTGAGATCCAGTTATTGAGAGTTTAGTTATTGTGCAGTGATTATACACTTGACTAGATCTGTAAACTTCATATTAAATATTGAAATGTTTTTTTCCCCTCCTTGTAGCTGTTCCTTTATAAAGTTCTTGTATACTATTTCCATTAATTATTACATCAGGATGTTTATGCTTTATACAGGTGCATCTCAATAAATTAGAATGT
>NW_015764180.1:0-643 GCF_001515625.1 Sinocyclocheilus rhinocerous
GAAACATGACAACTGTGCGTATGACTACCTGGAACTGCGAGATGGTGATTCCGAGAACAGCCCTCTACTGGGCCGCTTCTGTGGCTACGCAAAGCCAGACGATATCAAGAGCAGCTCCAACCAGCTGTGGATGAAGTTTGTATCTGACGGTTCGGTGAACAAAGCTGGGTTTGCAGCTAATTTCTTCAAAGGTGACACTCCTGAATTATATATTGACTGCTTTGTCTCCTTTGTGACCTTCTGACCTTGAGTTTTGTTTGTAATGCAGAGATTGACGAATGCTCCAGGCCTGATAACGGTCACTGTGAGCAGCGCTGTGTCAACACCCTGGGCAGCTACCACTGCGGCTGCGACCCTGGATACGAGCTCACCCCGGACCGCCGCAGCTGCGCAGGTGATACCAAAACCTGTTAAAGTAAACGAATGCGCTAAAAACCACACAGAATACCCTAGTTATATCTACCTCACATTTAAGCAGTAATCTAAAGCTATTATTCTGGGACACTACCAGTCAAAAGTTTGGATTCATTCAAGCTTTTTAAAAATAATTTTAAGTCTCTTATGCTCACCCAGGCTGCATTTATTTAATCAAAAATACAATGTTTGTTTATTTTCTTCTTAACGCCATTCCAGCATCTATGGC
>NW_015764181.1:0-643 GCF_001515625.1 Sinocyclocheilus rhinocerous
AACTAATTATGTCTAAGTAAGGTAAACTATTGGATTTTACAGTGTAATTAAATTGGAGGGAGTGTGTGTGTGCGTGGGGGGGGGTATTTGGGGTCAGTGGATGGGTAAGTTAGAGTGAGGGGAGTGTTGTGGGTCAGATGCCTGAGAGGAAAGTTTGCTGAGATGAGTCCAGGGACACTACTGAGCTGCTAAGAATTCGAAGGAAAAAAGGCAAGCAATTTACAGAATGGATTAGCTTGTTAATAATGTATATTTCAGTGTTGTTATGGAAACCAACTGCTCATACTATCGTATTGACATAATTGTCCCCTTATTTTATTTATTTATTTTCTTTTATAAATAGTTTTTTTTTTTTACCATTACAAAAAAAAAAGTAAAATAATATTTATTATCATTTGATTACAATGCAACAAAAAAAGTCCCTTTTGTTTGCCAGATATCACTGAAAGCATCACTGATCATATGCTGAGAAATATCGCCTGTTCCTGTGACAGCAACAAAAATAAAGTCAGGAAAGCGGCCCACCCTTTTATTAGCCAATCAAAAGAACCAATCAGGAAAGCCAGTCTCTGCTTCACTGCTATTTACGTATTCAGGTTTGCTGAGGTCAAATTGGCTGTCATGTTTTGGAAAGCAGGGTTGT
>NW_015764182.1:0-643 GCF_001515625.1 Sinocyclocheilus rhinocerous
ACACACACACACGTATATATAGTTGCAATCACAATTATTCAACCCCCTTGGCCTGCAAGACATTCTGCTGCTGTGGAAAAATGTTATGAAAACAATTTAACCAAGGCATCCGTAAACTATTATAGAGTAATTCTGAGAACATAAGGTTGATGAAAAAGATCAAAATGACTCTAAACATTCATATACAAAATTATTCAACCCCCCAAAAGTCCAAATTTGTAGATAATCTTTTATTTTTTATAACCTCCAATAAATGTTGCCACTTTCCTCATGTGCAAAATCTTCCAGCTCACTGATGATATTCGTTTTTCATGGTGCCACTGCTTTCTTCAAATTGCACCAAATATTTTTAAGACTGAACAGGCCACTCAATAGATTCAATAGATTTGGATCAGTGATGTAGTCCTAAAAAAAAAACGTGGTTTACTATTACCCAGTCGCCCCCAACCCCACCACCAAACAAATAAATAAATAAATATAAATAAATAAATAAATAAAAAATTGGTATTGTTGTTGGTTTATTAGTACTTTATAAAGTAATTTAGTAATATTAATACAGTGCACTCTACAATTGGTTGACATATTATTTTTTCAAGTAGTCTACTGCATGACTTCCAGGTTGTTCCAGCCCAGGTCTGTCGAC
>NW_015764183.1:0-643 GCF_001515625.1 Sinocyclocheilus rhinocerous
TAACTCAAAATACTAAAAAAAAATCTCAATGACACTAAAATAACACTACTGAACTCAATTTGGAGAAATATTTCTAATCCATCTAAATATGTACAGTAGGACACAGACAAAAAATAATCATCAAAATCAGTGAAACAGAATAATAAACAAACCCAGAACTAAGAGGTTTTACGGTAAGACAGAGATGAGCCTCTCGTTCACATTTAAAGACTGTTTGCCACCCAGACGCGGGTGAATCACGCCAGATTAGGGGCCCCGCAATTAAAGTTCTTGACACACATTTTTGCTGTTTTCTTCCATGTCATGCCCTGCAGCCCTCAGTCAAAAACAAACTCATTTTGGAAGCTCTTCATGGTTTTGCCCACCACAAAATGAAAGCGTGCGGATCACATTTTACTGTACACACGACCACCAACAACCTCGTTAGCGGTCGTTCTCTGTTTCTCTTGAGTTTCCATGCGCACAGCAGGGCCACACTCGCAACAGATTCAATGAAAATGAATCTACAGTTTTATCTGTGAAATGTAAAGCTAGCCTCTAACCCATCCAGTGCACGCTGCTTATGACAGGAGTCAGTGAGACAGAAATAATGCGTGGTTTCAAACATGCTGAAGCAATAATGCTCTAATGTGTTCCATCTCTC
>NW_015764184.1:0-643 GCF_001515625.1 Sinocyclocheilus rhinocerous
TTTTTATCATATCTATGTCTTAAGCCGCTATGTGTCATCCTAGCCAGATGATCCAGTGATGGACAGCTCCTCGACTGAGCGTAAGTGATGTGCACCGCATGACCTTTAATGCTCCTAAACATTCTCTGTCAGAATGTCAATATGTCGGACAGTGTCGTTATACAGCATCGTCGATAAACCTAGATTATATCTAAGGCTGTTTTGCGTTAAAAGATACTACTGCATGCTGTTGCATTAAGTTTGCATGACACATTTCTAATCACTATCAACTTGTTTGAGAGTTTTATCAAACCTGCTGTGAAAGGAGTTTTTCTAGTTTCTCTTAGAGGATCTAAACTGTCTCTAACTAGGCCAAAGTGACAAATACAAGTTAACACTATGCCTAACATAAGCAATTTTTAATAGAATAGTTTCTTATATCAGCACATATTGTCTTCAAGATTGGCAGCACCAATTGTAATAATTTAAGATCGAAATATTGAAAAACATATATCGGTCAACCACGAATCGGAATATTGACCTCATTGTCTATATATATGTAATGGAGTGCAATATATTTTATTTACCATATGAATTATACTCAACCAGTCTAGGTGTATGGTTACCAGTGTTGGGGGTAATATATTACAAGTAACGCAAGTTA
>NW_015764185.1:0-643 GCF_001515625.1 Sinocyclocheilus rhinocerous
TTTTTTTTTTTATTTGATTAATATTTCATTTCATTTTTATTTTATTTTATTTTGTATTTTATTTATTTATTTATTCATGTATTTATTTATTTAATGAAATGAAATGAAATGAAATTAAATGAAGATAAGAGCAGATCCAGTATGGCTAATATGGCTAATTAATTTTATATGATAGGCTATATTTCTCTGTCTCACTCTGTTCCTTGCTGATTTTTATTCAAATGTGTTATGTTCTCACATGTTATAGACAAAGTTTTTCTTCAAATGTAATATGAATTGATTCAAAAATCAAGTTGAATTTGAACTCTATGTACAATTGAACCAATTTCCTCCTCATTACCAAACTGAGATGAGATGGGTTATGAAATGCTGAATTAGGACACTGTTGACAAAGTTCACAAGTTCAGAACTGTTTTTAAAACTTCTGTTCTGCAACCTACAGGTTTTCAAAGTACATTGAACTTGTATTCCCCAAGACCAATGAAAAGTCTGCTTTTTTTGCATGAAATGACCTCTTTAATAATACTGACATGAATATTTCTAGGAAAACTGGGTCAGGGATTGTTTTTGTAGCCGTGCTGTGCTATAATATAACTCTGTTCCCCTGCTGGCAGTGTAGGCTGGCCTTTTCCTTCCCTGATCA
>NW_015764186.1:0-643 GCF_001515625.1 Sinocyclocheilus rhinocerous
GTTCTAAATAAAACCATTACTGCATGTAAAGAACATTTAAAGAACTATATTTAGATAGATACATAGATAGATAGATAGATAGATCAACTGGAAAGATTTTAAAAGATTAAACAACACTGACAGTAAATAAAACCTTATAAAATGTACATTTGCTTTTGACACTTTTAAGTAACCTTTTTGTAAACTTTTATATTAAAGACATATTTTATCAGTATACAAGTATTAATGTATTAATTGCATTACTGCACGATTTCTATCTCAAATAATATTAGCATTTTACCATTTATATGCATTTGCCTTTCATTGTATTTGTTTGTGTTTGTGTCATAAATAATACTTTGCATCAATGCTACATTAGCCATTTCGAAAAACAATCGCTCGTACACAGTTAATCGTTCATCCATTACACATCTCACATACCGATGAACTTGCATCCATCCTGAGCAACTTCTACTGCCAATTAAAGCATTTACCAGCCAGACAGTGAAGGACGCTTCACTGCCTACTACCTGTGTCTGTCAGTCCTTTTAGGGTGGATTTCACACACTATAAATTAATCATTATCCTTAGAACTCAAACATGATCTTTTTAACCTGAAAAATCTAAAAAGACTATGGTTTGCTCACTAAGCTTTGGAACAGCA
>NW_015764187.1:0-643 GCF_001515625.1 Sinocyclocheilus rhinocerous
ACACTCAGCGTATAAATGCACGGCCTCAGAAACATCAAGTGCCGCTAATGTGTCTACAGATGGCTAAGCACCTCTTACATTGGGAATGGCTGGAACTGGGATGTGTTTTAAAGGCCGTTTGTTTTAAAGAGCAGCCTGTTCTGACGGCAGCGTGTAAATTCACGGCTTCACCCTGAGGGACGGATCCCAACGCCTCACTAAACAAATGTTTCCTCACGGCGGGAACAGCAGCACAAAAACAAGCCATGAATTTTTAACGGCGAGGTGACAGACTGCGCTAATATGTGCTGTGCACTTTGATGTTTGAGAGCATAAACAGGGAGTTTTTATTCCGAATGTGAGCGATGCCATTATTCCTCAAAAATAGAAACATTAAAGAGCTTTTATTGATGGCACCGACCCGCTGCGTCTTTCGTTCGAGCTTCTGAATTATGTTTCTAATAGTTCATTTTATTCCCTGATCATAATCTCATTACTCATGCGACCGAAATATAACGCAAAATAAAACAGAATCATGAAATGAGACGCGTGTGTGAGGATAACGTACAGATCGGGCCGTTATCGGCGATCACGATCCCAGCACGACTGGCTGATTACCAAATAAACAACACACGGACACGGGATGCTGATTTAGGTCTAAATG
>NW_015764188.1:0-643 GCF_001515625.1 Sinocyclocheilus rhinocerous
AAGAGCTTGAGCATTTATTTATTTAAAATCAGCCTGAATAAATGGTCGCTCTCGATTCATGTCTATTGAGCCAAAAAGTTAAAACCATGGAATTAGCTTGAAGCCATCTACACACCGGATGTTTTATGCAAGGTTTAACAGTAAAATGTAAAAGGCTCATTAAGTGCTTCTTGGTGCCATGCGGCTCTTATGGGGCATATGCAATTCATATCTGAAGTGTCATGCGTCGTTCAAACAAGACAGAGGAAATTATGCCATGGACTCAGTCAGCGGTGTTATTAGGCTGGTTCCAGAAAACTTTCTTTAAGTAGCAGAAGAGTCGAATACTAAAGAAGTCTCGCTAGCTGGAGACGAAGGAGGCTCAGCGCACTCTCATGCCTTCAGCCCCAGGGCATACCGGGATGCCGAGGGTGACTGCAGGTAAACTGATAGGGCACATCATTACCATCCCCACACACACCCCTGTGGAAACCCAACCAAAGCAGGAGAAAAGGAGATCTTCAGCTCCCCATCTGCAATTCAGATGACCCTGCTGCTGCCTGGTTTGTGGGCGCTGAGGGTTTGTGTTCGCGGCGGCACGTCTGTATCCCTCGCCCACGTGCCGCGAAGGTGAGTGACAGCAGGTGGGGATGTGGACCAATTA
>NW_015764189.1:0-643 GCF_001515625.1 Sinocyclocheilus rhinocerous
GGAGCTCTTCGACATATTGGTAGCTAGCAAGGTTTAGTCAAAGATTCTCTATTGTTTAGAATGCATGGCAAACATCTCCCAAGATGCTGGGGTCACACGTCACAGTCAGTGGATGTTTGCGGATTGGTTGGCAGTCCGAATGTCGGCAGATATTTTCTTTAACGAAAATCATTTAAAATTTAAAATACATTTTATATTAACAAATTTTGCAAGTAAACAACAATAGACCAAGTTTAGAAAAAAAATTTTTTATTAAGACTATTAAATTCTACATCTATTTTTAGGTGTGCCAGCTACCACTGTGGATGGCACCGACACACTCTGGCACACCCTTGGCTATGCCATTAGTGTGCACCACGGAGTTCATTGAGACTCAGACAAACATAAGTGCTAATAGACAATATATTACTACTGTTTCTCTTCGGTTGATGGACTGAGCAGCCATTGCCTATTGGATTCAGAAGTTGGATTTGTTGTCGGAATTTCCAACTTCTGAGTCCAAATGGAACACACCGTAATTAACAACCATAACTAGCAGGAACACAGGCAAACGGGAACAAGGAAAACCAAAAAGCAAATAAGCTAAACTGAGACCGTGAATCTGTGAGGATAGACAATCTTTAGATTTACCTTTTTTATTTTT
>NW_015764190.1:0-643 GCF_001515625.1 Sinocyclocheilus rhinocerous
AAGAGAAAGGAACAATTGAAATCACATCATATGACCCCTTTAAAGATGTTCCAGTTGTTTTTTTATGTTTAAAAAAATTATTTTGGTTGTATAAATTCAGACATATAAAATGTTTAACTTTCTTGAAGTTGCAGTTTGATATATTGTTTTATTTATTTCCAGTTAGCAATTTAATTGTTAAAATTCTACAAATGAAAATTTTTTATTGTTTATTTAAGAAAGCATTAGAAAATTAAAGAAAAAAATTAAAAAATATTTTTACTGTATGTGTTAGTGCAGCTTCTTGACAAAAAAAAAAGATAATGAATTCACTTCACTGTGACACTAATATGATAATGTTAGAAGTTTACATTTACGTTTATGCATTTGGCAGATGCTTTTATCATGCATTCAAGATACATGCTTTCCCTGAGAATGAAGCCCACAACTTGGCAAGTTCCATGCTCTACTGTTTACAAACAGAAAGAAAACTAATATGATTTACAGCTTTAAAAAAAATGCATATTTAATCCAATATATTCACACTGAAAAAATTTTTTCATTCATCCAATTAAAAAAATTAGGGTAATGATTCACATATATATTTTTTAGATTCACATCAAGTTATTTATTTTTCATTGGCTCAAGTTAAAAAATATAGATG
>NW_015764191.1:0-643 GCF_001515625.1 Sinocyclocheilus rhinocerous
ACAGTTAGCGGAAACTAGAGATTACAGTTTATAAAGTTTTAAATAGATTTTTTTTTTTCTCACACAAATGCATCGCTCCACTTCAGAAGGCAGTTTATTGGGCTTCAAAATCTTGACCCCCATGACTTTCAAGAAAGTCATACTTAGGATTGCTTGAGGGTGAGTAAATTATGGGGCAATTTACATTTTTGGGTGAACTACAATATCCCTTTAATATGTATCATACGATTTTACATGAGCTTGTCCAAATTATAAAGACAATATTGAAAAATGCCATTTGCAACCTTTTGACATTTTTATGAGTGAATCAGGATATTCAAGAGACAGATATGTAGGCTTGATTTTCTCTTTTGGAAATTTATTAGAATGTGAAAAGTGAGTGTTATACACCACAATGGAGCCTGACCAAATGTGGGTTTGTTGTTTTAGAAGAAAAGCAGGTTCTATGGATTGTTTGGCGAAAATAAATGATTAAGAAGTGATGCTACGGACTCACTCATCAATTGTTCACACCCTACCTGGATAGTGGCCTCTATTTCAAATTTGCCGCTACATTTTGGTTTTTATGTCAGCTTTAAGACACTTTTGTTAAACATATAAGAATCAATTATCAATTTATTTAAAAATTATACATTTAAAATTG
>NW_015764192.1:0-643 GCF_001515625.1 Sinocyclocheilus rhinocerous
CAGTAATCTCACATGTGTCTTCTTTAGAGACTTCTTTAGAAGAGTTGTGAACAATGTCTCTAACTGTACGTGACCAATCAGAGTGTCAGAATATCCACCCTAAAAATGTCATATGCACAAATGCATGTTTCAGATAATTCATTAGGAATTATGACCAGAGACAATCGCCATCATATGCATCCAGTTATGGGCCACAGCAGTAACCTCAGACAAACCAAATATGTCCTGTTTTATCAAACTCAACCGACCTCACTGAAAGTGCTCTCACACACAGTGGAGAAACGGGTGGGGGTCCGGGAGAAATGCTTAAATTAAATCTGTTCAATTGAAACATTTGGCAGAGTTCACTAATGTTATACTTTTTATAATGTCTCCGGGAATGTGCACTGCACAAAATACTGGCTTAAGTTACAGGTAAGACGGAAGACAAAATCTATGAGAAATGCAGTAATATGCCAATGGCGATGGTCAAAAGCTGAAATGGACACTTGATAGTCCCTCAATGATGTTAGTGAGGTATGGCAAACGTCCACGTTTCTCTTTGTCCTTCTTTCTTGCTCTCTGAAGCCCCCAGAAATCAAAAGCACACACACACACACACGCACGCACGCACGCACACACACACATGGTTGCATAAAGGACG
>NW_015764193.1:0-643 GCF_001515625.1 Sinocyclocheilus rhinocerous
AAAAAAATGTCAATGAACAGAGAACGAAGAGCAGAGGACAGCCGATGAAGATGCATTAAGTCCTGATGTTCAAGACTTTGGTCAGTTGTTTAATGCATCTTGCCGTATCTTGTGTTGTCGCTGGCTGTTCGTAATGCATGTCATCATCTCACTGGTGGTGCATGGTTGTGTCTATAAGTGGGCCTGTTTTTCTACTACACGTCGCTAGGGGTGTGGAGAAACCACAATGAGGTCTATAAATAATACTAATACTTCTTTTAGTAAGTAGAAAATGTTCTCTGCATATTACCTATAAATATTCTCAGTTTTGAAAGCTATTCATATACTTTAAGTTCATATCATGCTAAACTTTACAGAAGATGAGGAGTAGTAGGTGTAAACTAGTAGCATACATTGGAAATGGAATGTAAAAGAGAACCAGATGTACTAAACTATTTCCTGAAAATGTACGTGTGACAAAGTGCATTTGTGGGCTCGTGTCCACAACCCACTGCACTACAGAAGAGATGACAGCGCTTTCTTTTTAGACTTTTTCAGTTTCATATGAAATTAACCTGGTTGATTCCATGCCATGGCAAATTTAGGGTATTCTGGAGGCAAAGTTTTTAAAGTTAATAAAAGGCCCACTGCCTTTCTCAATATT
>NW_015764194.1:0-643 GCF_001515625.1 Sinocyclocheilus rhinocerous
AAAAATAAATCAATACCACAAGCTCTTCAGCAATCTTAGGTTTCTCTTCTTTTAGCCATATTTCTTCTACTCCTCCTCAACCTCCCTCCCTCCGTCTGTTTCACTTTCTCTTCTTTCCTCGCCCACCATAGTGCCCACTTTGTCTAAGCAAATTTCACAAATGGCCGCAGCGGGGCGTCTCGACCACGAGGCCACGAGGATTCAGAGAACTGTTTCCGCACAGCTTGTACTCAGAATGAGGCGTATCACCGCCTTCCCAAGGCAATCCTACTCCACTTCCTGTGTATTTTTAGCATTTAGCACTATTGTTAACTGAGCTTAATGATAATGTTTCAGCCTGTTTGTTGTCTCCTTTAACACCCTGCTGTCGTTAAGAATGGCTCAGTCTGATCTGGTTGGTTTGAATCAATCTAAAGACTCGTTCACTGACTGAATCAGATCGGTTTAACATGCAAACTTATGATAGTCTTCAATATTACATTGCATTCTCCAGATAAAGTGCTCAAGATGGCTCTTTATTTTGACATTTACTGTATCTACAGTATTAAAGCATAACACTTCACTGTTAATCAGTGCTACGTGTTTGCTAATGCAGATAGTTTTATTGCGGAGCGTCAGAAATTCTCCTGCATTGCCCTGCAGT
>NW_015764195.1:0-643 GCF_001515625.1 Sinocyclocheilus rhinocerous
AGTTCAAAAGTGTTGTCTTTCCAGCACCTGTATTTGGAAAAGAGAGAAATAAAGTTAAGCTACTGGGGAAAAAAACTATAATTTTAAGTATACAATAACACATATTTGCATTAAGCAAAAAAAAAAAAAAGTTTTGTTTTGGTATGCTTTTTTCTATGCTGACCCAAGTATCCAGTGATGATGGTAACGGGTATCTGAGCTGTGGGTCCAGTTGACTTCTCCTTAATGGGAACTAACTCTGGACATTCATCCTCTTCCTCCATTACGGAGATCTCCTGAACTAATCAGAGTCTATAAACACACAAACAGGAATTCAGAGTAAATGGGGTTTATAAACATGTATGGCATGACATGACAGGATATTCATTTTTCAGTGATAAGATTACTCCGATTAGGGGCATCTCACAGGGGAGGTCGAACATAAAATTTACATATATTATATTTCACCATGTTTGATAGATACAAGCTGTTAAAGTTTTATTTATTTATTTTTTTAATTGCTTAGACACTAAAAGTGGTACTTTAGGCCCACTTAGTGAAACCATTCACTCATATACCTAACCTTTAGACCAAGTCTGCAAAACTGCAAGCACATTAAGTGCTTTAAACTCAGTTTGCTATTGTAAAACAAACTTTTTGCTAA
>NW_015764196.1:0-643 GCF_001515625.1 Sinocyclocheilus rhinocerous
AATCAGATCTAATTACACACAAAAATAAAACACTCTTACAAAAAATGATAGTGTGTGTTACATTTAGCAAATTGCACTGGTCAGCTATGAAAGTTAAAAGTGTTGCTAGTAAATCATGCTGTAAAGGAACGACCCTCTCAAAGCCTAAAATCAACAGGGCATCCAGTCCATCTGGAGGTCTATTTAACTATACAAATAAAAAATGTTAAAAGAAGAGAAGACGAAGAGATCTTTATGTGTGCACCAGATTTAAATGAAACATATAATCATTCAGTCTATAAAGAGTGGTAAATATATATATTTGTTGCCTATTATGTACAGCCATTATATAGTGTGTGTGTGTGCAAATTGTATTTTTTTTCTTTCACATCTAATTAAATTAAAGATAAATGACAGTCAGTGACCCACATATATGAACAATATTCTATAACTATACAAAGCACCATCCCCGAATATTTAACTGATCCATCCAGAGGCTTTTTTATTTTTTGTTTTTTTTCCACCTTCTTTCACACTCAAATTTATAAAAAAGTAACAAAAGATGTGTAGCTAATTTTCAGCGTATGCAAACTCTTAACAACAGTCCATGGTCATAGAGGATTGCTATAGACAGGCAGCTTCTCAGAAACATTCAACAATATAT
>NW_015764197.1:0-643 GCF_001515625.1 Sinocyclocheilus rhinocerous
AAGTTATGTAGCAATGTAGCAACTTCAATTGATGCTTGTTAGAAATGTGTGATATTGACTTTGAAAGTGGCTTCTCCAAAAAGTCAACACTAATGTTGTATAATATCATTTTTGCTCTTTTAAATCTTTCATTTTTTTGGTTCAAATAAGGAATAAATTAAAATAGAAAATGAAATTAAAATTAAATCTTTAATTTAATTAAATTATTTAATATTTGAATGGATATTTGTTTGTTTGCTTTGTTTTTATCAAGGTGCGGGGGAAAAAAAAGTGATATGCTATATTATACAACTGCATATTGTGATGATGTTTTGGTAATGTTATGGCTTAATGCTTCTTGTTTTAGGAGGACATTAGTCATTATGACCTATTAAAAATAGTCTTTTGAGCCATGGAATCGTTATACTGTGTTCTTCTATCAGTAGTTTTCATTTATTCTGCATCATGACATACACTATTACAGATGGTTCCTAATCTCAAATATTTTCTGGAGTGATGTTAAATGTCCTGGCATGTGGCGCCTAGAGAAAACAAAAATACAAAATCAGGTCATATTTCAATTATGACATTAATTTCCTCTCTCAAGGAACTTGAAAGCGTAAGATGAATATTTGATCAATAACCTACTTTTGTGAAAACTCCT
>NW_015764198.1:0-643 GCF_001515625.1 Sinocyclocheilus rhinocerous
ACTCTAGGGGAGTTGGAAAACGAGCCTATTTTCAAAAATAGTGGCGTGTTCCTTTAAGTTTTAGTATTTTGGTATGTGCTTTTGTCATGTCATTTTTGCAAATATTTCTATATAGCTTTCATTTTTATTTCAGTTTAAGTAATTTTAGTATTTCAACTTAAACTTATTTCAGTAGTTCCCAAGACTACCAAAAATATTTTTAATACTTTTAGTTAGCTATTAAAAATGACCCATATACCTAAATATTTAATGCTGCTTAACTGTGTACATGTAAGTGTACAGTGAGTCTCTTTGCTAATTACATTAGCACACGCAAGTGTGCTATTGCTAGCTAGCATTTAACTGCAAAAAAATTGCTTTTGACAGTTGATATGATGTTTATGCAAAAAAATGAGTTTGTGAGCTAGTCAATATTTCAGTTTCATTCAGTTTCAGTTGCAATTAACATGCTTGTGTGATACAAAATCAAAATGTAAAGAACTACTAACTTAGCAGTTCGTTAAAAAAATGTAACTGACTACCTCACTTTTTTGAGTTTTTCTAACTTAAGGTTTACAGTGTTTTATTTATTTATTTGTTTTGGTAGACTAGAAGTCTAACACTAGGGGTGCAACGGTTCAACTTACTCACGGTTCGGTTTGTA
>NW_015764199.1:0-643 GCF_001515625.1 Sinocyclocheilus rhinocerous
AGAGTACAACATCCTAATTATAAAAAAAAGCATTTATTTAACTAAGCTCCAAACACGGTTCATTTGGATATTTGTGACATCACATGGGCAAATACATTTGCATATGACCGCCTCCAGAGCAAGACATCAACGAATAGTTATTGCACCACAGGCCCCACCCACTGGCATTCACTCGCTTAATGGCTGACACCTGTTTACGCCTGATGCAAGTGTCACATTAAAAGCAATTACCATAAGCCATTATAAACACTGACAATTACTACATTGAATACAGTATACAGAAGCAGATTCAATTTCTGACAGCGTCCACACGCTTGAGCTACTCCTGACAACAGGACAAATGGGAGAGTGAAAGAGTTTTCGCTTTAACATGTCCAATTTAAACAGCTCATTTGTGTCTCTGTACAGACTTCAGAAGGATCCCTGTGTCAGGAACAACTGGGTGGTTTATTTTTAATGGCATCCCCCCTTAAACCTGATCATTTCAGACAGAGGCTCAGAAAGATGGTTGAAAATAATAATTTTTGCTAATGACTTTTTTTGTGCAAAAAAACTCCATGCCATTTTTAAAAAAGTAACCATGTCTATCTGCAGTACCAGTAGTATGACTACCAGGTCAATTTGGTTCCCTAATGGTTTATAT
>NW_015764200.1:0-642 GCF_001515625.1 Sinocyclocheilus rhinocerous
CGCTTTGGATAAAAGCATCTGCTAAATGACTAAATGTAAATGTATGGGTGTTTTGTATAACATCCTGTGTAGCAGTGCTTCTGTGTCACTTTCTGTGTGCAATTCATTGATAACTTGTTTGGTTAAAGTCCAGTCTCGTACTAATAAGCTTAAGAGCTCAGAGAGGCAAAGACGCACAAATCATTTCAAATACAACCAAAAACCCGCCAATGACTCTGTAATCCAGAGGCTGCTGTTGGCCAACAAATGACGGAAAAATTAGGTGCTAAATGTTTTCTGAGCAGCTTAGCATAATCATTATCCCCCTGTTACAATGGCATCATATTACAGATCTACTGCTATTGTAGAGTGATTACACTGCTGCTAAATCAGCTTCCTAGTGGTGTTTTTGAGAGATATGGCTTGGGAACCAGCTGCTGTTTGACTGATTTGGGATCAGTAATAGTTTAAGGGATTAGGGGTTTGAGAAATTGTGTTTTGTTCTATAGTTTGTTTATCTGAAATGGTTTTATGACATGAGTACCTTGTGCAGTGTTAAAGGGATAGTTCACCCAAAAATGAACATTCTGTCATCATTTCCTCACACTTACATTGTTTCAAACCAGTGTGACTTAAGCCTCGTACACACCGGGACGTTTATCG
>NW_015764201.1:0-643 GCF_001515625.1 Sinocyclocheilus rhinocerous
AGTCATCCTGTTTTCTTTTCAAGTACATTTTTTTATTTTAATTTTAAAATTTCATCCTGTAACCTACAGATCTGTGTACAAGTGTTATGATACTTAGTTTGAAGATTCACCATCTATGTCTGGATGGTGCGGCTTGGACACATCCTCAGTGATGAACCCAGGTTCATAGGGTGTTTTGGTTCTTAGATCATCGGACACCCTCACCTGGGCGACCCAACCACGGGTGATCAGTCCCTGGTTTGTGTCCAAGCAGCGCACTACACCACGGGTCTCCCCTTTTGTTCCACAGCCACCGTGAGGTCTTTTCAGCGGCTTCACTGATGTTCTTGGTGGCTTTTCTTAGTTGTAAACCTCTAATAGCCTGAATGCCCGGTGAAGAGACTGCCCTCGGAATCCCCTGCATCCCACCTTGACAGCTCTCTTCTGCTCATAGGCCTCCTCTATCCGCTCCTCCCAGGGATCTTCCGGACCGATGCATTCTCCCAACTGGTCCAAGCTCCTTGTTGGCACATAGCCACTGTCCTGCTACTGCGCTCCTTCTCCACCTCTTCACGAATCTCCCCCTGGATCAGCTGAGCCTTGTCGTAGCGAGGTGTTAGGTGGCTACCAAGTCCAGCTCGTCATCGTCAACTGCGACAGAGCC
>NW_015764202.1:0-643 GCF_001515625.1 Sinocyclocheilus rhinocerous
CGCTCACACTGCATGCGTACCGCGCCCGATTGATTGCATTTCAACAACTTGTTTTTAACCACAATGCTTAAAAACGCATGCAAATGACAATTTTTCATGACCACATAGCACAGCAACATCACGTGACCGTTTAACCACCATTCGACAGTCGCAGTCGAAAATCTCTACCGGTTGACAAATTTTTAGCGGTTAATCATGTCTACCGGTATACCGCCAACCCCTAGGCCCAGGTATACTTCTTTTTCCACGTTCCGCTCAATCTCATGCACAGCCATATCTGCACAGCTTTCAAAGTATACTTCACCGCGTATGAGCGTGGAGGACAAGTTCGCCACATGTACAGTGGACTTTCTGTCTTAACATACACCTGGTGCCTGCGCTGTTATACACGCACCGTACAAGCAGACAGAAATATTGGGCTGCACATGGAGTGTGTGTGAAGACGTCCGTGGACACTCCTGAGGACAAAACGTATGTCACCTGAAGTGTACTTTGGGCCTAAGATCGCTCAACAACAGTTTCCTCTTCTGGAAACCCAGCGAATCAATCTACAGGAAAAGGAACACATAGCTCTATTAGGGTGTACTCACACTAGGCTCGGTTGCCTTGAACCGAGCCCGAGCACGATTATCCCCCCTCCCCA
>NW_015764203.1:0-642 GCF_001515625.1 Sinocyclocheilus rhinocerous
AAAATATTTCTGTTACTTGAAATAAAAAAAACGTTAAAAATATATATTTTTTTAAACTTTAAACTTAAAAGTATTTGGTTTAACTTGATGCTCTAAAAAAAACAACAAAAAAACAGTACAGACTGTATAAAAGGACAAACAGTAAAATTACTAAAACTTGGAAAATATAAAACTAATTTGAAATATTAATAAAAACTACAAAAAAACAAACAAACCCTGCTTTAAAGCAATGAAACGTCATGATTCTTCTGGGCATTTGTTATTAATGGAAACACATTTACAGTCCATGTTGATTTCTAGTGACTGATGCTGTACGAGCTCTAGTGGAAGGATATAATTCTGGTAGTGAGTGGAAAGTTCGGCAACAAAGTTGTCTTGCAAAGCCTTGGAGCCGAATCTCAGGTACAGAATGAGCACACTGAGGAAACAGGAAGAGGAAATGCCCTTCACTCATCTGAACGCCTGCATGCACAGACGCTGCTGTGAACCGAGTGTTTACCTGATCACCAGCACCAGCAGCGTCAGCACCGTCAGGAACTTCAGCCGCAGATCTGAGCAAAACAATCAGACGACCATCACAAACATGCACGTGTACTCTGTGTGTGTGTGTGTGTGTGTGTGAGAGAGTGTGTGAGTGAGTGA
>NW_015764204.1:0-643 GCF_001515625.1 Sinocyclocheilus rhinocerous
TTTTGTTACTCTGAATTTACTCTGCATCACTTAATGCACAGCTCTATTTCTAGCGTGTAGAACTCTGTAAACTTGCAAAAACAAAAATTAGTTCATTGGATTCTGACTAACCTACAGTAAACAACTCTGATTGGCCACTGCTTTCAACAGAGATGCCTGTGATTGGCTAGAATACTCAACGCTGCAAAAACGTTGTAAATAGAAACTTTTGGTTTTGTAATACGAAACCAGAGCGTGCACAAAAAAACCCACACAGGAGCGTTTGAAAGCAGTTGACTTCGAGCAGGTACAGATTTGAGTTGGTACTACTGGTACAGTAAAACATTTATTTGGGCTTTGTTGGTAAAAATTCACTTGTTGAGCAAGAATACAAAAAACCTTTTGATATTTGATTTATGAAAAAAGAAATATCTTAAAAAAATGTCTCACTCCATTTTCAGAGAAACATGAGCTCTGCATGGTAAGTCCTAACAACATATGAGAATAGCATGTACTTTTTTTTTTTTACAAGATGTAAAGATTATATTAATGTTTCGCCTGAGCTTACCGACTGTAGCGAGCTGTTTAAAGTGGAGGCAGGAGCTGGGCTGCCCCAGCAGATCCAGGCGGTGGTACAGGAGTTTGCTGCTAGGGGCCGTGTTCA
>NW_015764205.1:0-643 GCF_001515625.1 Sinocyclocheilus rhinocerous
AATCAGTGTGAGATGGGCAAGAGGAAACTTGAGTTAATTTTCTTTTGAGGAAAGATCTGTGAAAAGAACTTCTGCCAAAGAATTTTACAAGCTGGGGTTTTATCTCTGCCTTCTCACATTTCCCTGCAATATTAGACCGACTTATAGTTAATATTCAGAGAATGTTTACTAGTTACAAATATTTTTTTTTAACTGTAATTTCATAATTGTGAATCGACCATAGGTATGATCACAAAGTTTTCTTCAGAAAGTTGGTTGTATATCATTTTTCGATGCTACTTTGTTAAAATATAATGTGGCTTTTAATAACACAATATGCATCTTAAATTTTCATACATTACATGTTTTATAAGCTATTGTTCAAAAGGACTCACAAAAGTGTTAGAATATCTCTATTTGGTAATGAACACAAACTTTCTATCTATCAAGATTCCATTAGTAGAAAACTTCACATTTTAGTTCTTAACTATGCTTACACAGTGTCTTTCACAGAAAGAAGAAAACAAAGAGTCATGCACATATACAGACACATTTACATACAAACATCAAGACACGTACAGTAGATTTACACAGAGAAACACAAATGCACAAGCACATAATCACGCATAAATATAACAACAAACCTGTTATTAGTTAGCAGCAT
>NW_015764206.1:0-643 GCF_001515625.1 Sinocyclocheilus rhinocerous
AGGTCTGGACACGGCTAGGAGGGACTGGTGTAGGTCTCCTCACACCTGTAGCAGAGAGAGAGGGAGGGAGGGAGAAGAAGAGACGGAGAGTGCTGCAGCGGAGTTCTGTCTGTTTGGTTTGTTTGAGGGAAATATAAGGAGGGGAGGGTTGGGAGTGACCCAGATATCTGAAATGAGCCAGTAAGCATGAGGGGGAGGGACTATTGAGTGAAGGGGCGGAGAGTATCTATGACAGGAGGGAAGAATTACTTTCACACTCTCTATCTACATTACAAACTCCAATACACTGTTTCGTTCCTCGTCTTACCAGCCTCCTACTGCACTTTTTTCTTCCTCTTTATTTTCATTTCATTCACAGACTCTATGTCTGTGGGTGAGAGCAGAGGAAGTGTAAGAGAAAGTAAAGGAGGTTTGATTTTTGCATTGCATTGTCATCTCTCTCCAACATAAATGGTTTATTTTTCACTATTTTACAGACAAAAATTGTGAAATTCTCACTATCAAGTGTCTATTACAGTAACTATGAGTTTTGCCTCAGTAAACTCCTAATTTGCTGCCTATTAATAGTTAGTAGTTGTTAAGTTTAGGTATGGGGTAAGGTTAAGGGATCTAAAATATAGTCATGCAGAATAAGGCATTAATA
>NW_015764207.1:0-643 GCF_001515625.1 Sinocyclocheilus rhinocerous
GATCCTGAGTTTATGGAGCAAGTGCACAAGTGTGACATCAGTAGTGAACAGCCAATCACGTGCCTTGAAACTGATTAATTTCTGAGAGCTTCAATGCGATTCAGTGCCACAGATGTAAAGATTGAAAAATATGAAGAATTTAAGCACAATTACACAGCAAGATGAAACGATCTATGAAAGGACAATAAGGACAAATTAAGGAAAATATCTTGCCATATAAGTGCAAGTAAATGTTTTGAAGTTAGTTTATATACAGTAGTTGATAATACGTATAAAAAGCCTAAAAAAATCTAAGCTCATATGTAATCATGTTTAAAGCTATTGATTTTAAAACTTATTTATATTGCATATTATCATATTACCTAAACTAGCTTGTGTAATGCTTTAAAGGTATAATAATTATATGAAAATAAAATAATTATAAAAAATATTAATCTCTAAAAGCCAGACAATTTTATCTTTAAAAATGTTTTACTATGTACTGTAGTGCCCTTTAATTTGGAGCAAGAGAAACTGGAGGAGTGACTTGTGTCAGAGATGTGTCACTTGGCTTGAAGCTGTTTGAGATCTCAAAACCAGAACATAACCTGCCCTGGAGCAGGTTAGTTGTGGAGTATAAGTTACTATGGTGATGAACACAGCT
>NW_015764208.1:0-643 GCF_001515625.1 Sinocyclocheilus rhinocerous
TTCATTGAACATGATCAGTGCACATCGACATGTCATCTCTGGATTAAATGATGCTGTCAGCTTGTGGCAAAAAGAAAACAATACATCCATGCAGACATGGCTCCATCAACCTGCCCCTTCTCTCTTTTTCATTCCCTTGCTCTGTCTTTCTCTCACTTGTTCAAGCTCCTTAGATATGTGGCCCTTGCACTTCATCACTGTAAATCTGTGATTGATCTGAACCAATCAGACGGCAAATTGTAAAATTTAAACTTCTTACCTTTAATGTTTTTAAGATGTCCTATACCCTCCACTCTCCATTTTCAGCAGTTTTCTATCAAGCAAGCATGAATGTACTCAAGACTGCAGTAAAAACATTAACTTCTAATCTTGTTTATTTGTTAGGCCTATATGTGAATTATATATTTTTGCATATTGCTTACACATAATATACTAAAAAGCACAGAGCATGGACACATTTAAAGACACACAAAATAAAGTCCATTTTGTTAAATAAAGGAACAACCAACATGATTTAGGTAATCAACAGCAACATTTCAGTGTGATAGAAACACAAACAATACCAGAAGAAAATGGAGAGGAAGTGAGGAACTTAAGCACATATAGTGATGAACCAAATAACAAACAGCTGTGATGATTAATG
>NW_015764209.1:0-643 GCF_001515625.1 Sinocyclocheilus rhinocerous
CATGGCTTTTGCATTTTCTGCAAGACAAGCAGGTAACAATTACATCTTACATCTATAATGTATCTAAGTAGCCTATTTAAGAGGAACCTAAAGGTCACTCTGATATATTTTATATTTGCTTGAATTTTTTAGTTCTATTTAAACTCTTTACAGGTGTGCAGATGTTCATATGCAACCAAGAGCATTATGGGTACCTGCCGGTGCCTTTGAATACAAAGCAGACTCTGGAGGAGGAGGTGGAGAGCTTCAGCCACACTTTCACAGAAGCACTGAGTGTGTATCACTAAATCTGCGTAATCACAAAACAATCTGAAGAACCGACAAGGGTTTTTACAGGCCACAAAGCTGAGGGACTTTCTGGTGATGTGTAGTAAATAAGTGTTGAGGTGACGTTAAATACTGTATAGTATTAGTACTATATCTGTAAGTGAATAAACTGTGAAGCAGAGGTGTGGGCCATCTATTCACCACTTCCTGTTCTATCTCTGCGTCTCTACCTAGCTAACACAAACACTTCACTGTATGCCCTTCTGTATAGTTTTCACAGGAAAGAGAGAATTTTCACTCCTTTGTGACATCTCTCACACATTCTCTCTGTTCTTTCTGAGCCTCACATTAGATTAGCTTGACTTTGTTTTGAAAT
>NW_015764210.1:0-643 GCF_001515625.1 Sinocyclocheilus rhinocerous
TTTTTTTTTTTGTATTGCTTCCCCTTTTCTTTTAAGGTTTGTAATACTTAAAACTTTGAATTAATAATGGCTTTGAATACTGTAAGTATTGTAATGTACTGAAGAACTGAATGCAGTTTATTTGAAAGCTATTTGTTATGATTTGTTATCATTCCTAATATTAATGAAATGTGGGGTTTTTAATAAAATGTATATTTATTTCAAGCATTTACTGTAAATTGTGCAATTTCTTTAATGAATAAATACTGAAACATATAAAAAGCTTTAATTTATCATTTGCAAATGGTGTGATTACAAACCTACAGAAGTATCAACCTTTGGAAATTTTCGTGTTTCATTCCTTTACAACACTTTGATTTTATAATTACTTACATTTCATTATTTTAGATCACTAACTAAAGCTAACACAATGAAGTCAAGAGGGTGTGAATCATTTTTCCAATAACTGACCATAAAAGTGAAATTATAACATTTAATTGGCCATTCTTTGATGCTTTGATTAAAGTATTTAAGCTTTTTCTTTTTATTAAAGATAGAATTTAAACGCTTTTTGTTTTGAAAATATATAACAGAAAACAGAAAAGATTAATCAAGTTTATTTCATGTCTACTAGTCCTTGATTCTGATTCTGGTAATTGTGATT
>NW_015764211.1:0-643 GCF_001515625.1 Sinocyclocheilus rhinocerous
ATTGTGATGTCATAACAGAAGCCATGGAGACAACATGCGTAATGAGGCCATCAGCCAATGGTGTCAGTTAATGCCAATGAGTGAAAATAGGTCATAAGCTGTGAAGATATCATGTGGCTGAGGTGTTAAATATCAAAGGATCTGTAATCTCATCTATGGTTTTATATGTCTCCCTGATCAGCAAAATGAGTTTAATTCCAGTTTGCATTCTACTGTCATGATTTACTGGAAATGGAAATTCCATATAATAATAATAATAACAATAATAATAATAATAATAGTTATATAAACCATATGGGTGTTTCTTCAATTATGAGCACTTCCAGAAAAAAAATGTTAGAAGACTTCTTACATTCTCACTAGTATAATTGAACTTCAATTGTACTAATAACTATGTTCAACAACAGACATTATTTTATCAAATGCATGAACATTTCCACCACATTTCAAATTAAGTTTTTTTTATTCGGTCATAAAATGGAATAAAATGGCCAATTATCTTACTATTTTAATTTCAATATGTAATTTCATAGCTAGCATTTTATGTAACCTAAAACTAAACAATAATTGTACATTTTTTTAGGATAAGTTGAAAAAATTACAGCTTAATTAGAAAAAATGTACAATAAAAATATTCTGCTCA
>NW_015764212.1:0-641 GCF_001515625.1 Sinocyclocheilus rhinocerous
AGTAAAAAGAGAGGTTTTGATTTATTCATGGACTCCTTTTTTATATTCATGTATTTTCCAGGGCTATCTGGGTGCGGTGGAATTTCTTGCTTCAGCAGCTGCTGGGATGCTCGACAGAAATCGGGTTTCAGGTCTATTGAGCCTTGCGGTGGGGGAAGGGAATGTGTATTGGTGGGTTATATATTACCCAGGAAATGTGCAGCAGGCTTCAGAGGTGACAGGCTGTGTTTATTACAGATCTGTCACACAGCTAATGGGCAGCCGGGAACTGGCTGCTTCACTAATGTGAAGGAGAAGCGGGCAGTGAACAAGAGGACTTCAGTGCTGAGAGAAGGGCTCCCTCCCCCCTCTTTGCCCTTTAAACTCAAAGCAGTGACAGTGATCCACAAACAGGGGATTGTCAATTGAACTAAGAATCTAAATATGTAAACAACAGACATGCAAAGAACAGATATGCAGAGTTCTGTAGTTTTAGATTTTGTGTTGGTCCTGTGCTAGTTATGATTTTGCCAAGTAAGATATGTTCCTCAAAAACTTCTGTTAGTCCTGGAAGAACGTTCCTATCAGTGGAATTTAGTTCTAACCCTGGTGTAAAGTAATCTTAAAGGGATAGTTCACCCAAAAATGAAAATTCTGTCATT
>NW_015764213.1:0-643 GCF_001515625.1 Sinocyclocheilus rhinocerous
CCATTCATTAGTCTATTTCCAGCTATATACCTCTCTCTCTCTCCTTCACAGACCGATAACAATTTCCTCATGCATGCACACAGCCGTATACCGTATGTAACGGTGCCCAGGAAGCTCATTGCATTTGATAATCTCCTCTCAAGTTGTCTGCTAGTTCAATCATTTATCTACTCAGCGCCGGTCTGAGCTGTTTATTCCCCCATCTTACAGCGTCGGTCCCTGTAGAAGGCAGGGGAGGATAGTATAGTGACACCGAGAGAATCAAAGATCTCACTGGGATCAGTCGTGCTAACGGAGTCTTAAACCGCTCGCGCTGCCGCAGGTGAGGCGCCTCATCTAATCCAGTCAAGTTCGCTTCCCCCCGAGGCAGAAAAATGCTGGTATTACAGTGGCTTTATATATGATTGCATTTTAACAGTAGTGAACTGCGGTTCTTTTATTGCTTGCTTCGGGATGAAAGCAGTTCAGTCGATCTGAATCACGCCAAACTCTGTTGACTGAGTTCTCCATCTTTCTCAGATGTCTGTGATTGTGATCCTTGAGTGTGATACTACAATAACTTCCAGGGATGCTAGAGTAGTCATGCTAGTGCAACCCTGTTGTTAAATCCCTGCCGAGAAAAGGAAGACCAACCTGCCAACCA
>NW_015764214.1:0-643 GCF_001515625.1 Sinocyclocheilus rhinocerous
AAATGTATTACTTAATGTGTCATAGTGCAGATTCTCGTGGGAATCTAAACTCCCATCTAAACACAGTAGATGCTGATTCAGTAACCTGTATGAATCAATATTCATCATAAGGGTGTGTCACAGTATTTCATCAAACTAAACTAATATACTCTGTGTGAAAGTTGGTTTTTACTCGTGTTTTCACAAAAAAATAAATACAGCATAAGAATAAGATATAGTAATATATGCTAACTATCACATGTATGGATGAAAATAATTTTTACAAAAAATTAAGTATATTTTAATGAAAATTTAAGAAATTAAGAACATTTTAGGACAATGCTAAGACAATATGTTCAAGACACACACATTTGCATTAATATTTGCATCTTTTAATTGGCTGGGAAGAAGTTTGATGTTTTCACTGCCAACCACTATCAAGCTAAACTCTGAAAAGTACTGGTAACTTTCCATCAGTAGCCTATCTACCTGCTGAAAGTGTACCAGTTTAAAGTGTTTTCATTCTTCATATCCCCCTCTTCAAGTACAGGAGGGGATGAATTCTGTAGAAAAACTACATCTGCAGAACCTGTTGAATACTTCAATACAGACACTGAAGAATTCCAAAACGCCAAAACCTGGCAATGCAACAATCTGGATAATA
>NW_015764215.1:0-643 GCF_001515625.1 Sinocyclocheilus rhinocerous
AACAATTGAACTATTTTCTAGTAGATACATTAGTAGATACCAATAACTAGTAGATACCTATTAATTGATCATACATTTGAACTATTTTGGATAGATGTATGTGTCAGTTTATGTGGTGTCGAACTAAACTGCATCCACATCGAACAATAACGACACTATTTCCTTCTGCTTGTAGCTGAATTGAACTTGTTTATAATTGATAAACTTAACACAGTTATTGAACTGAACTGGGCTGTGTTTCCCAAAAGCATCGTAAGCCTAAGTTGAACGCAGCCCTGAACTAACTCTGAGCTATGACACTGTTGTCTTTGTAGAGCTGTTTTACAGGAGAACTTGGATTTGTCTCATATTTGATGTATTTCGTGTCACTGATTCTGTTTTTTTTTTCCTGTTATTACTGTAAAGCTGCTTCGAAATAATCTCTATTGTATAAATCAGTATATTACTAAAGGTGGTTTCAAATGATTCAAAATCCTGTTTTTATTTGAGTTGGACTCTTGATTGGCATTTTCATCTCTCTCTCTGTTTCACTTTTCTCTTTCTTAGAGGCTGCTGGCCTATGAATGGGACTGTGCTGTGGCCAACACTGCTTTCGGGACTTCAGTCAGGACTATGTGCTGCCCATGTGCCACTCTGAATGCAC
>NW_015764216.1:0-643 GCF_001515625.1 Sinocyclocheilus rhinocerous
CTGTGACTGAAACACTGAGAGAGGCAGAAATAAGTGTTTGTAAATATTTTGCACAATAATAATCTACTGTTCATTTTACTTATTCTCTAAAATAATCAATGACTTGTAATGCTTTTGTCATGAAACATTACTGTCTTGTGTATTATTGTAGATGTATGTTTCATTACAAATATTAAATATCCAATTAAAGTTTTAACTGAAAGTATGCTTATTATAGAATTTGTAATTAGAAACATATAAAATAATGCAAAAAAAGAAGCATATGATAATGTGCTAAAGTATATGGTGAAGTACAAAAAATAATCTGGATTTTTAAAAACATTAGAGATGAAAATATATTTACTTGTTTCTCTGGTTTGTTTATTATTATTATTATTATGCATGTCTCATTTTGAGGTAAGAACACTGTCAACAAGTTTTTATAATAGAACTTTAATTTCAGTTTTTTTTTTCTTTTTTTCTAAAGGACATCTTGTAATCAGAGTAAAACAAAAACAAACAATTAAAAAAGAAGAAATCAGCTGCCTTTATGGGCAAAACAAAAGAAATATTCATGAACTTCTATAAATGATGACCAGTCCATAAGATAAATAACAGTTGTAATTTCTAAAATGCCATAAATTCAACCTAGATACCTCAAAAT
>NW_015764217.1:0-643 GCF_001515625.1 Sinocyclocheilus rhinocerous
AGAAGATGGGGGGTGTTAGGTCAGGTTATAGGTACAGTGCAGTGTCAGGATGTAGAAAGAAAACTAGCCATGGTGGTGGTTAAAGGGGCCGGCCAAACTTGTTGGGGCGAAGCTGGCTGAAAGACTTAAGCTTGTTGCCACAGTTGGTGTATAAATTAACAGCCATGCCAGCACTGAATTTGGCAGATGTGCTAGACAGACACGCTGAGGTGTTCAAAGAAGAGCCAGGACAGCTTAAAGGCACCACAGCCTTTCATGTTAATTCAGAGGCCCAACCACAATTCTATAAGATGCGACGGATACCTTTTGCTGTAAAACCGCTGGTGGAGGCAGAGCTGAGATTGGTGAATGAGAAAATTATAGAACCAGTACAATTTTCAGATTGAGCAGCCCCCATCGTGCCGGTGAGGATACCAGATGGTTCCATTCGCATCTGTGGAGATTACAAACTCACAGTCAACCGAGCATCCAGTGTGGAACAATATCCTATTCCTAAAGTTGAAGAATTGTTTGCTCAGTTGGTTGGAGGCCAGAAATTCTCCAAACTAGACATGAGTCATACGTATCAGCAGATCATGCTAGACGAAAGCGCAAAAAAGTCACCATTAATACACACAAAGGACTGTATACGTACTGTAGGCTG
>NW_015764218.1:0-643 GCF_001515625.1 Sinocyclocheilus rhinocerous
AAAGGATGCACATTAGGTGTGTAATTGAATCTTAATTTGTGTATTTTATCATCAGCCACAGAGAATGAGGAGAAATGTTGTTTGGTGGTACAAGTCTGTCTCATAAACTGACTAAATGAGTAGTGTATTCTGGCAAGCTTCATTGCTATTCTTCATTAAAAGTACATAAAATGAGTACAACAATCACATTTTAAAACTTATGATTGATACTAATTTGCTTCTGACATAATTCTTAAATTTTTCATATTCAGTGCTTGAAGAAAATCCAGTGCTCATTATGTCTTTATGGTCTCGTTAATTCCTGCTTAACTTGTAAATACAATCATTCCGACGTGACTTGAATGCACCATTCGTCAAGTCCTCATTTTGCTCATTTATTTGCTTCATTCTGGACTCTTCTGTGTCTTGTAATGTGAAGGAATTCAGACCTTTTTCTTGGAGAAGCAGCTTCAAGATGAACACAGATGATGACGGTACAGTTGAAGTATTTAAATTGTAAAAGCATGGTGTTAAGTTTGGGTGCAAAAGATTGGGGTCAGAAGTTTTTTTTTTCTTTTTTTGAAAGAAATTTACACTTTTATTCAGCAAGGATGCATCGAATTGATCAAAAGTGACAGTAAAGACATGTATAATGTTACAAAAG
>NW_015764219.1:0-643 GCF_001515625.1 Sinocyclocheilus rhinocerous
TAACTTATCATCTTGATCAATATTGCATGAATAAGATGTTTCCAGTCAAGACTTAGAGAAACTTGGCTTTTTTTTTTTTTCTTGCAATATTTTTTTTTTAGATGGTAAGTTAAAAGTTATTGGTTTGACATGACTACTGAAAGGTCTGAGTCCAATATCACACCAAGATTCCTGACTTGATCTTTATGATCTCAAAGGTCTGTTAGGTTGAAGTCAGTCAGAAATACCAAGGGTTCACCAGAACAAGGGGAGTCCACCCGCTGTGCATTTACTGAATGAGCACTGCTGCGTCCTACTGATGCACTGCATCCTCTTATTGATGCATTCTTCTCTTTTCTTCTGATTTGTTTTCAATACATTTTCACATACATTTCACATAATCAATGTTTTATTTTTTTTAAACGTTCATTGTTAATTTTATCTTTCATGCATCTGTTTGCCATATAAATGCATATGTTAAACAAACGATAAAGAGTCTTCTAAATACCAATGTACGCTATATTTATATACATATTCCATGCATTAATGCATGTTTTGCATTTTATAATTGTAACCCGCTAAATCATCTATACATCATCTTCTCATGGTTAATGTCAATCACTGATCTGAGATCAGCAGTGTTGGGGAAGTTACTCAAAAAGCA
>NW_015764220.1:0-643 GCF_001515625.1 Sinocyclocheilus rhinocerous
AAAAACTGATTATTTTGGTTATATATCTTAGGTTATGTGTTTCCAACATAACTCATACATACAGTACCCAGCACACATTCACAAACAATTTTCTATTATACACCCAGTGGCTTAATTCTCTGAGACAAATGTTTTTACTATAAGCGGAATGAAGGAAATACTTTGTGTGTGTGTGTGTATGTGTGTGTGTGTATTTGTTATCACTATTTACCATCAAAAGCCACGTGATTCAGAAGAGACTTTAGACACTACAGATAGTTTTTCCACCAGTTTGTTTTGAATAGTAAAATTCTATAATTTTTTTTCATAATTCACACTTGAAAACAATGTCATCTTTGTGCATTAACAGAATGGCATAAACACCAGTAATGGCCACTTAAGACAGAAATAGGGATTTTTATTAAAGAATAAAAAATAAAAGACCGCTCCCAAAAACAGTTTAAAAAATGAAAACAACAAAGTACAAAAACAGTCATGTACAGAATGCTGAACACACACACTGTACACATATAATTACAGATAGGCCTATTGTCTCATTAAAACACAGGATCAGTAATTCTTTTGGAATAATGTAGGCATAAAAATACAAAATACTGTTCATCATTCACACAAGCTGTGAAGCGGTTGTAAATAGCAGCCCTTA
>NW_015764221.1:0-643 GCF_001515625.1 Sinocyclocheilus rhinocerous
TAATAAATTTTTCAAAAGTAGCATTATCAATCTGATGACAATAGTCAAAAATGGTGCCTATTAATCTGTCTGGTTTATATATCAGTCTGTATGGAAAAGAGCTGCTAAACGTCTCATTTCCATCTTTTTCTTCAACAGAAGAAAGAAAGTCATACAGGTTTGGAAAGACAAATGAGTGGTTAAACGTTGACAGAATTATCATTTTCAGTGCATTATTCCTTCAACTCCTCTCCTCTCTAACACAGTAAAACAGTATCATTTGGCAGGTGATTTTTAGCCACATTAGCTTGCAGCACAATAATTACAGGTACGATCTACCTGCAGCGAGCCACTTTTATGTGCCCTCCTCACAATCGCACGATGCTGATGAAAGCATTCTTCCAGTAACTGTGCAAATTGCTGGTTCTGAACTTATAATCTTTGCATTGCGCAGATCTTTAACCACTAGGCCTCTATCATCAAACCCCTGTGTCTCTAACTATCTCTCTCTGTGTGTGTGCTTTCACTGAATGAATTACAAAGGACAACATTAGCCCGTCTTCACGGATTGACAGCTGTCCTTTCATCAAACAAAAGGACGTCCCTCCATCTGTGCCGTTTTCTTCTGGATGTGAAAGCGCAGGGCGACAGGAGAGGCAGACAG
>NW_015764222.1:0-643 GCF_001515625.1 Sinocyclocheilus rhinocerous
TACATTAGCATAATATAATGCACTTGCACTATAGATTAAAAAAAGAAATATGTATAGATTTCACTTTGCAAAGGAATAATTTTTCTTTAAAAGAATTCAAATGTATTGAATCCAACAATATGAACAGCTGATTGTGATATTTCATGTAGATCATAATTTTAAAAAGACAAAGCCATTTAAGATTTAGTGCAAAATTAATTTGGTGCTAATGCATTCAAAATCTCCAAGACAGCAACAGAAATGGCTGGAAGCCATCAACAATTTTTCAGTGAACACGAGTCCTTGTTTCACATGGCATTCATCATCCATCTTCTTTGGTTATAGCTCCAATACCCGTTTACATCAATGCTCACAATTATGTCCAACTAATACTCTGGGAGAGAGAAAAGGAAATGAGAGAGACATTTAAGTCTATGATCTTAATTCAACTCGGTTGCAGACAACAAACGCCTTTTTTTTTTAAATAATGCCATTTTATACAAATATAATTAAAATCCAATCAAAAATATTAGCTGTATATTTATAATACTGACAGTTTCATGTTTTTAAAGCAGAGTTGGGTGCGACATGTCCCCGATATCTACTCCCCTGTGTGTGCGTGACAAATGAGGACATACATTTGTATAATGACAAAGGTATGACA
>NW_015764223.1:0-643 GCF_001515625.1 Sinocyclocheilus rhinocerous
TATATATATATACATACATACATATAGCTGTATCTAGGAACCAGGGACTGATGCAGGGACTGCATTTAAATTTTTTTAGCAAAAAATGAATTATTTGAATTTATTGTCATGTGTATTTTGTTTTAGTTAATTATGAGGACCTAGCTGTTAACAGTGTTATTTTAGTATTATTTATAATAGTTTTTAGAAATATTTTGAATTTGTTTTTACTTTTATAGTTTGTTTTCATTTTGATTTTAGTTTGTTTTAGTAATATAATTGGGTTTTTGTAATTTTTTAATAGTTTTTTTTAATGTTTATAATTTTTATTAACTTTATTTAATTTTTAGTTTTGTTATTTTCGTATCAAGTTAAACTAAATGAAAATAAGAATTTTTGAAGAAATGAAATTATTGGAAATAAAATAAGTTTAAGTTTTATTTTATTTTATCTATTTAATGTATATTAAGTAGTGAAAAAACTTTTTTTTTAATTTTTATTTTTTTATGATTTTAGTTTTAGTTTACCACAATAACCTATTTGGCTTTTTATCATATTAGTGTTTCTTACATTTAAACTTCTCTTAAACTTGTTAGTCATCAATAATTTCAGTTCGTAGAATCATTTTTATCTGCTGTTGAAGCCTATATTTGAACTATGAGTC
>NW_015764224.1:0-643 GCF_001515625.1 Sinocyclocheilus rhinocerous
TATGTGTATATTATATAGCTATAGATCTGATAATATTATGTTGTATAGGGGGCCTATATGAATATGCCTGTGTGATGTTAATTCCATAGCATGTTCTTTCCCCAAAAACATTTGATTAATTCTTTCCAAATAAACAGTCCCAAACAACGGAAAAATTGGGGTGAGGGGAACCATTTTAGAATTGATTACAACACAATTAGTCTTTACAAAAGTAAAACTCATAACATTACTCCAATTTTTATTATTCACACCATTAATCTTAAGATTAAGTATAATCTGTGTCTCAATTTTATCTTTTTTTTTACCCTTTCATTATCCAGGGCAGGCCCGTGACTTTCTGCCTGGACGCTGGCCACAATTAGGAGTTATAGCAATCATTAACCAAGTATATGAGGCAAACCAAGCCCAGACCGCATGTAAAAACAGTCAAAACCCTGCCACAGACACTCACCTAGCACAGGGAGCCTGGCACTCGAAGGGGCCCAACCCCGGAAGGGAGCGGCCCTCCAGACTGGCCTATAGCTCGGGACAAATGGGATGTGTCTACCTCTGCCACCCTAGAGCCAGACCTGTGTCAGAGTGGAGAATGGTCTTCATGAGCTTTACAAGGAATCTGAAGGGTTTTATGAAGTGTCACCCTGCA
>NW_015764225.1:0-643 GCF_001515625.1 Sinocyclocheilus rhinocerous
CATCCGACGTGACGTCGAGAGTGACCGACTGAAAGGGAACTATCTTTTACTAACAATTGATAAAAATGATCAACTGATGCTGGTTGTTCACTTTATTTTGTGTCTTATCTCATGTTTGCGATGAGAAATGCACATCTTGCAGAGTACTTGCTCATTTGTAAAACTACACATAGGCCAGAGCACTATGAAATATGAAACACAACAAGGGTAACAATCAACAAGCTAATAAATTTCATTGAAGAACAAACACTCCTTATAAAAAATACATTTTAAGATACTTTTAAAAAAGTGTACTTATTACAGAAATTAAAGACTGTACTTTCACATTTCACAAAGAATATACTTATACATTCAATGTGAACTGAATATGATGTCGGATGAAAATATATCATAGTTTAAATTTAAATTAAATGCATTTAGCTGAACTTTAGAGTGCTTCTTTTGACCCGCTTAGAGTAGTTAGGACTAAAGTACATCTTTATATGTCATTTCATAGGCACTTTTGTTGTCTTTGAAATAAGTGTGCATTTATGGTAAACTTAAATATACTTTAATGCAACTTTTATGTCATGTATTGAAATCAGTATTTATGATGATGAATGTGTTGCAGTTTAGTACATTTTTAGGCCTGTTTATAACCACA
>NW_015764226.1:0-643 GCF_001515625.1 Sinocyclocheilus rhinocerous
TCACAGAACATTACATAAGTTTATTGCCTAAGTAAGAAAGAGGGTATTTATATCTGACCTGTGAGCTCTCTATTAATAGTCTTAATCTTTAAACCAGATTTAGAGGGAATCCTCCCAGAAGGGTCAAGAGTCCCTTTGAGCCCAACACTGACCATCTGAACCTCCTTATGTGCCAACATTCACATGCCAAGATCAGAATGTCTTAGCAACATTAAACTCAGCTACTGCAATCTCACATATGTTCTGCATGATCACACAGAGCAGGTAGTTTCACACTTACCGCCCCTTCTTCTGGATCACTGACTTTCCTGGCAGCAGACACTTCTACAGACTGTATCCAATCATGCACTTGGTTCAAGTGCCTCGAAACAAACTGTCGTGTGAAAGAAGTATTCTTACTACTGACGCAAAACACTCCTGAAGCCGGTACTAACATTCACACTTCCTCGATCACCACCACAGGTGTGTACATGCCTCACAGGCAGGGCAGGGGTGTGTAGGGAGCGGGGGCTTCCTGGAACCATGTGCCCTGGAAATAACAGAAGGCGGCCGTGTTGCTGGCATATCCTGCAGAAGTTGTTGACTCAACACCAAGATTGTGACCAGTGTTGCCAACTAATTTTCAGGGGAAGTTGCTAAAGGA
>NW_015764227.1:0-643 GCF_001515625.1 Sinocyclocheilus rhinocerous
TGTCTTCAGATAACATAAAGCGCAAGTTGCGGCGGCGACCGATTTGGGGGCGGGGCATCATCAGGAAGAAAAAGAGCTATAAAAAGGAGGAAGCGGAAGAAGATGATGAACCGGAAGAGGAGGAGGGAGAAGACGACTCTGCTGCAATGGTGCAAGGTGACGCTTGTCTCACCCAGGACGAGTCGTCCTGTGATGCCATGGAGCTCCATCCTGACAAACAACCACTCCAGGCCAACGGACACATCCTCTCCACGGAGGAGGAGAATTCCTCTGAGCCGACGGCCACTCAGGACCCTCAGGGCGAGAAGGAGCCCATCAAGGCCCTCTCAGAGGAGGCTTCCAGCAGTAAGGAGGCCACATCAGTCCCTGCTCCTCAAGAGTGTGTGAATGGAAATGAATCTATGGACAGCGTGTACAGTGAGGCTCTTGATAAAGAAACCGAGGTAGACTCTATTAATAAAGATGCACTTGAAGCAGAGCATAAGGAGCCTTCTGCCCCAGAATGCAATGCAGAGGAGAATGTGACAGCAGTGGAGGGGACGGCATCTGATGGCGACCATGAAACAGAAGGTATGGCGTGAGAAGACTTTACAAATGCCAAAGTATTAACTAAGCATATATTTTCATACATTTAAAATGTTAA
>NW_015764228.1:0-643 GCF_001515625.1 Sinocyclocheilus rhinocerous
TTTTTTTTTTTTTAAGTCAGTAATGTGTTTCTCTATGTGAGTTGGACGGCCCTCAGAAACACACGCCAGCCCTCCCTCACTCATAGCAATAGCATGACAGGCACAGCCTTTGCATTCAAGTGGCCTTTGTATGGCAGGACCCACCTGTTGCTCACTGGCCCGTACACACTGATTTATTTTAAGCTGGAGAGTGACATTTCCCAAAGTGACTGTTTATGTCCCCATCCTCTGTGCTTTCGCCTTGTACGGTTAATTACAGTGGAATATTTTATTCTGAGTGTGCATGATATGCAGAGAAATGTGCTTATTATCACTTCTAAAGCAGCATTTGTTTTGACAGGTTTTTGGTGATGTTAGAACTTAGAATGTACTAAAACTGTATGCGTCATTGAGCCATTATTTTATTCTGGCGTGGGGGGGTGGGGGGTGGTCTTAGACCTATGCTGACTTGCTTCTGTGAATATGAATGGTAGTGAAGAGCATGTACAGGCATGAATTATGTATTCCCATCATTTTTGTCCAGCACTTTTTATAGTTTGTCTCCCATATAGACTTTATATGTATAAAGTCCTAAAATCTGAGACCAGATGGAACGTGATTTTTTTCCCAATTAATTTTGGAAATAAAATGTTGCTGCATTCTC
>NW_015764229.1:0-643 GCF_001515625.1 Sinocyclocheilus rhinocerous
AGAGCTGCCACACGTGCTGTCTGTGACCAAGCCAGAGCACGTAGGCACTGGCACAGGGCATGCTGGGTAAAACAAAAGCTGTTTTAGTGTCGAGCCACACCTTACTCATCAAATTTGCTCATCAAATGCTCTCTTACTTACATTTTTTAATAGTTGATGTCGGTTCCAAGAAAGGATGACTGAAAAAAGTGTCTGCAGACGGAAGAGTATACAATAAGGGAAACACAACAACAAGGTGCAAATCCTTTCATAATGCACTGCAACAACAGAAATACACTGACCAAAATCCATCCGATCCTTCTGGTTCCTCTGGAGCAGCCCCAGCAGCAGATCTTCCAGTTGAGGAGACGTCTCTCGCGGGATGCTGTGAACAGAAAGCATTAGTTATTTAGTAAATAGCACCCAGTGACTGGCCATTTCAGGATTAATGGCTTAATAATAAAATATTACAAAAATAATTAAAAATCTGTTTTCATTTTTCAGAGAATTTTGAGTAAATAATATGTACATTTATGAAAATTTTTCATTTCATTTCAGCTATTTTTTGTGTATATAAAGTACTGTTTAGATTTTTTAAAGTTTTTAAAAATAAGTCTCGTATGCTCATCAAGGCTGCATTTATTTGATCAAAAATACAGTAATA
>NW_015764230.1:0-643 GCF_001515625.1 Sinocyclocheilus rhinocerous
TTTCTTTTGCTTCAGCGTGAGAGGGTTGGTAACAGGTGTACAAACATGGAATGGAGAGTGAGAATGAGAATAACAATGAATCAGAATACCGTGGAACTGAAATAGAGAGCTGATGGAAGGAAAAACAGCGAGACACCCAATCAACTTTTTTTTAACAGACTATGACCAAGAGAAGAAAACAATTCATACAATGCCCGATGAATGGCGGCTTAGTCAAATAACATCCAGTGATAGTCTCAAACCAGATAATCTGCATACAGATAGCATACAGAAAGAATATTTCACATGTGCTTCATCCACACCGAAATCATAACATGGCAATTATGAACTTCATCAGACTGTAAACAGGATGTAGAGCTGAGAGAGTTTGGTTTACGTCTGAAGAGATATGACTCACAGATTCTTCAGATACTGACAGAGTTGAAATGATCCCACCTTGAGTGGCCGTCTTCCTCTTTTCCTTATATCACTCTGTCAGGCAGTCTTGCCTTTAGAAGGACTTAAAGGAAAGTTCATGAGACACATGCACTCTGAAACCGTATCCTACAACCTCAGACAGGGATTCTCAGAATTAGGTCATCCGAACGTTTGATGTTCGTATTCCACCACAGTCCCCAAATCCAAAAACCCAAGCGACACTGTG
>NW_015764231.1:0-643 GCF_001515625.1 Sinocyclocheilus rhinocerous
TATTCTAAAGTGTAACCAAATATGTATTAGATCAAATTACAGAAAATATTTTTTATTATTTTATATTCATATAACAATGTTAAGTATTTTATATGTACCCCGCTTTTGCCATGTAACCAGTCAGGTTTGTCTGCATATTGAATTTAACACATATCAAAAGTATTTTTGTCTACAGAATATTTTTTTTCTTTTCTTCAATTCAAAAAGTGGTATGTTGTTTAACAACAGTACAATCAACTGAGCACATGTACTTCTATCCCTCACAGCCTCGTTTTCCTGTCAAAAATTAAATACGGCGCTACCCTGACTAATTTTAGCTAATTTATCGTGTGTTTTTGATACTTTGAAAGTTATATTTCTTGAGTAGCTTGCTAAACACAGCTAATCGTTTGAGAAAACAGCTAACGGTTTAAGAACACATTTGACTGAGGAAATAGATGTGGCACCAACAAGCTGATTTACTTATGACTGCTGAACAGATGTGCCTCATTTGGAGTTAATACAGTGTTCAGACTATTTGATACAACAGCATACCATTCTGCACCAGAGATCAATACTTATAAATGACACATTTCCCCTTTGTTGCCTAAGAGGGAGTATCACACATTACATTGAAGTGTTCACATTATGGTATTATTAGCCA
>NW_015764232.1:0-643 GCF_001515625.1 Sinocyclocheilus rhinocerous
TTATTATAATTTTTTTTTTTTTACAGAAATAAGTAGTTTTGTCAAGAGTCATATGAATGGTGTACACACATGAGATGATGTTCACAGTGTTTTTGGTAACATTTTACATTATATAAATTAACATTAACATTATATCCTCATGCTCATTGGCTGCCGCCTCTGTAAGATACGCTAGTAGTGTAGTGTTGTTGGTGATGCGATAAGCAATGAAACACACTAATCGTGCTTTACATTCAAAGTCAACGGGCGAACCAGTACCTGTACAGATAAGCATAAAAGCATTAAAAACAGAAGATCCCCTCAGTGAATGTCTAATTTTTTCTAGCTTGATAAAGTGAAAAATCTCTTTAATCCACATTGAGTGGGAAGGTGACGCAGATGATTTCCAGTGCATTAGAATTAAACGTCTAGCCAGGAGGGATACAAAGGCCACAAAGTCTGCCATGTAACCTAGGTGATGAACTGGTAAGGGAAGTGTACCGAAGAGTGCTGTTATCGCTACAGGTTTAACTGTTGTCCCAACTACTTGAGATATTGTCTCGAATATTTGAACCCAATAACCATGTAAACTTGGGCAGGACCAGAACATGTGTGCCAGGGTTGCGGGACCCTGACGACAGCAGTCACAGATAGGATCAACATC
>NW_015764233.1:0-643 GCF_001515625.1 Sinocyclocheilus rhinocerous
ATTTCACATTTTTACTGTATTTTTGATCAAATAAATGCAGCCTTGTCGAGCAGAAGAGACTCTTTCAGAAACATATAAAAATCATAATTATTCCAAGCCTTTGACAGGTAGTGTATAGTTCGGTAAGTCACTAGGGTAAAAAAGTAATTAATTACTAGCTACTATACTAATTATTACTAATTTAAAAGTATTGTATTACATATTACCGTTTACTTTCTAAATCCCATATCAACCGTGACCAGTTAAACAATACAAGAAGAGACATGAAACTGCTTTTAACTGTCAAATAAATTAAATAAAATTGCTTAAATTATTCTCGAACTGACCAAAGTATTAAAAGGGAGAAGGTTACATTAAAAACATACATTTTAACATAATTTTGATGTTAAATCCGCTATTGTTTAATATAGAATTGTGACATCGGAAGTAACTCTAATTAGAAAAATGAAGAGTAATCCCTTACTTTACTTTATCAAGGGAATGTCATTAAATTACAGTAATTAATTACTTATTAATGCATTGCATGTTCACGAGATAAAATGTGCTGAAGTTATCATGTAACGCTCAGTAGTGCGCTTGATCTAGTTCACTATATTAAAGAGAACATGCTGCTTTTTAAACCTCATCGAGATCTACTTGATCC
>NW_015764234.1:0-643 GCF_001515625.1 Sinocyclocheilus rhinocerous
TTTGTATCCTGTTTGTGGAAAGTGGCATGAGAATTTGCTCTAAGAAAACACTGACCTCATTTATCAGAATGTCTCCTTCCACCAGGTCAAGTCCTGCCGCTGTTGAATGAGACAGCAGTTAATGCAAAACTGTTATAGAAATTATGCTACAGATTTAAGACATGATATTAATGTTTCCACAAACCTTCATTTATTTCAAATATATCCTGGTCTTTTCCATTATCCACATCAATCTTTGTATTGCCTACAAAAAACATTAAATTCAGAACATATTATATAAATATAAATAAAATAAACAGTTGTGATTATTGAATATATTGTTATATAAAAAAAGATGTGATTGTTATGACTCACCTGTGAGTGAAGATGTTGGCTTTGAAAGAAAACATTTGAGAGATAAGTGTCAAAGGTACCAATTTACAACAACAACCTACAGTGCAAGCTTTGATATTGTATGAAATAACCACAAACTATCATAAAACTCATTCAGTCTTGAACAAGGTCATTGTATTTTAATATAACAATAGCTGTGTTAGTTTTGCTTTAGCACAATATTAATCAACACATGATCACAACATTTTTGTTTCTATAATATCTGAATTCTACACTCACCAAACACAGGGCTGTGGCACATACGCACAGA
>NW_015764235.1:0-643 GCF_001515625.1 Sinocyclocheilus rhinocerous
CTATGGAAGTCAATGGCTACCGTCAGCTGTTTGGTTACCAACATTTATAAATGATGACAGAATTTATGTTTTTGGGTGAACTATTCCTTTAAAGAGACAAAAAGGAGCCGATTTAATTCTAAGAACCATAGAGATGATTTTTGGCCCAAAATAACCGTATAATATGATCCTCTCACACCTAATCTGAGCAGATCTCTTTACTAAGCACTTGAGTTTTCAAGCACAAGACACTTTACACTCTCGGTGCAATGAGGCATGTGACAGCCCTCACGGCTCGATCTGGGCTGCTTCTGAAAGACACATTAGACAGACTACATTTCAGATTTAGATTTACATCCTAATAATTTCCTTTCAATTTTGGGGTGGAATGTGACCTGGACATGTATTGTAAGATTCACCCAAGTACTGTTGTGAATCTTGCTAACAAGTTTCAAGCCTTCACTAGCTCCTGATCTTGCAGACAGAATGCAAGAAAGCGATGTGTGTGAACTGTCCTTAATACAAACAGTGCATCAATATTTTTTTTCTTCTTCACAGGTTCTTTGGCTTTGTGGCCAGAAAGCAAGGCAGCACGACAGACAACGTCAGTCACCTGTTCGCCGAGATGGATCCCGATCAACCGGCCACGGCCATCGTCAACTTC
>NW_015764236.1:0-643 GCF_001515625.1 Sinocyclocheilus rhinocerous
GTAGCACTTTCAAAGGATGTAAAAATAGTATGTTTGCATAACATTTTTCTTAAAAAACATTTTGGCCAATGTGACCTGTTTTTATATTGTATATTTATATTTGGCAACACATACTGTTTTTTTGTCATGTCTATATACTATATGATATATTTTATGTTTACTTGTTTGCAAACTTGAATTATCAGTAATTATCAGCGGTAATCAGTATTTTATATCAGGATAGAGTATATCAAATTGTAAAATAAATAAACATTCATTAATCAGTACTTATTACTTTTAATACTTAAGTACATTAAAAAATCACATACTTTTGTACTTTTACCCAAGTAAAACTGAAAAGGAGTACTTAATACTTTTACTGGAGTAATGTTTTATTAGAGTGCTTAATTTTACTCAAGTACTTGATTTGTGTACTTTGTCCACATCTGATACATTTAGTAAATTAGAAAAGTTTACACTGAACAAATAACCATTGTAAACAAATTGTACAGTGGGGTCCACTAGTGAAAATGCTTCTATTTTGCAATTTTTTTTATAAACTATATTATCAGTGTACCAATGAATAGTTGATTTGAAAAATCTACATTAATGCCAGAATGTCTTTGTAACGTAGTTTGTAGATCGGGAAGAAGGAGGCGGGAAC
>NW_015764237.1:0-644 GCF_001515625.1 Sinocyclocheilus rhinocerous
AAAAAAAATATATTAAACATTTTCCTCAATTTCTTAAAAAAAACTATATTAAAACAATACATTATTTTGTTATTTTATGCTTTATTTTTATTTGTATGTCTAATATGTCAAAAATGTCATTCTTTCCTCGTCACATGCAGTTAAGAATTACATGAATCACGCAGATGCTATTATATTTTCAATTCAAAATGTCCAAATTTGAGAAAAAAAATATAAAACAAGTAGTTTGCATCATTTGCATCGTAAAACAGTCGTCAAATATTAAATGTTTCTCTAATTCCGTCTTACCTCATTCTCTTTCAACTTTAAACTGATGCCTCGTGATGGAATTCGCGCTCTGCTTCTGTGAACGGTAAACCATGCCTACTTTGATTTGATTGGCCACCTCAATCATTTTGAGCTCCATAAGATGAGGTAGGTTACATTGGAGCATTCTCTTGCCATTTACTGTTGTTGTCAGGAACTATTTTTTTAGCGGAAGGACAGCATTTAACCCCCAAGGCAGATCAGCCTAAAAATGTCAACTTTTAAACAACAGACGCGTAGAGCGCTGCGTAATGGAGTGCAGCAGTGCAAGAATGTCAAATATTGGGGCCGACAATTTGCTCAGCGTAATGGCCTTAAAAGTAACATTTTCTGTATGG
>NW_015764238.1:0-644 GCF_001515625.1 Sinocyclocheilus rhinocerous
AAAAAAATATTGCCGTATTTATGATGTAAAGGAGCATCAATTGAGATTTAAAATAGATCTGTTCTGCATTTTCATTCAAATGTTTGACTTTTAGATTCTTATAAGAAGCATTTGCAATTTTAGAGTTTCTGTTTGCTCTCCATTTAATCTCAGTGATGTCTGGAAGAATCAATCGAGATATAAACGTTTTACGGTGACACCTGAAGCCTTTATGTGTAATGCATTATAAAGGTTTTCATAATGCACTCTTTAATGCATTATATCCTATCATAAATAATCGTAACCAAATTTAAAATGCATTATATTTGCACATTCCTTGTTACATATTAACTGTTTGCCATGTGTTTTAATGCATTATGCTCTCTAAATGTGTAACAGTGAATATGCATTATAAGGTGCATTAAAATACTTTTTAATAGCAATGCATAGTATTGTAATGTATTCATAAAATGCATTAAAAGGTACATTAAAATACTTTTTAATGCATTATATTTAAAGGCTTCAAGTAAAGCGTTACCTTGAATCCCAAGCACTTTTGTTTGTTTGTTTGTTAGTCTGCTAGTGTGTGTCAGCTCTAGTTTTTGGATTAGTGAGATTGAGCGCAGCACTATTGTAGTCGAGTGACCCCAGCCGCCGATGGCATG
>NW_015764239.1:0-644 GCF_001515625.1 Sinocyclocheilus rhinocerous
AAACAAACTCTGGAGCGGTTCGGTTGTAGTGAGAAAGCAATCCAAAACAATGGTTGTTTTGCTAATACTTTTCCACTGAGCTAAAAAGAAGAATAAAAGCGTGAATTAAAAAAAATCTTTATTTTATTTCTGTGCATCGTTTTACAATTCTTTATTTAAAAGCCATATTTATTACTATGTTAAAATAATGGTTGAAAAGACCTGTTCACACCAAGAACGACAATTACAATGACAACTATATTACGTCCACACCAACAGACAATAACTTTCTATTTATTATAAGCATATGCTGAGAAGTTAGACTATACCAATAACTTAATATGACTATACCGATAACTGTAAGATATCTATACCGATAACTGTAAGATATCTATACCGATAACTTAAGATTGCAATACCGATAACTACAGTATCGTTATCTTCCTTGGTGTGAAAGACCCTTAACTGAATACTTCCCGTTGTTCACACTGACATTAGGAGCCCAGTTTTATCGCCCGTTTGATGCAGCACTGCTTTGTTTTCTCAGCGCGATGTTATAATAATACTCATAGTGATGTCACATAAATGTCTGGTGTGGTTTTTGCAGTTTTCTGAACCCCCTGGGCATGTTTGTTGGTGGGGCGGTCGTGGCTCTGGTCTTCATG
>NW_015764240.1:0-644 GCF_001515625.1 Sinocyclocheilus rhinocerous
AAAGTGTCAAATGAAGTAGAAAAGACAAGTCCAAACGCTCCCGCACCCTCACTCACTCCATCAGCGTCTCACAGCGATCTTTTCCATGAACATGAAAACATGAACGATTTACAGAGGACCTGACCTCGGTGACCTCAGCTGGCTACTGTGACGCTTGTGAAGCGTGTGTCTGACCAATCACACGCTGCTCTAGTGACGCGAGAAACAGAAACACATGCTTTTACCAGCTGCACATGTCGTGAAAATATGACCTGTCAAATAAGATGTGTTCTTCTAATGTATTTGCATGGCTTGTTTTGGTCTTGACTGATCAGGGGTGGATAAAAGTCAATTAATTACGGCTCTTCCTCTTTTATTATACAAATGTGTTATTAAAATGATGAAATAAACACAGACGATGGTTTATGGGTTGACTGAGATCATCAACAATTACATTCTGAAAAGTTTTGAAACAGTTTATGACGTGACAAAGCCTGCTTTACTGAAATCACATGCCCTTATGCTCTGAAGCACTGATTCAAAGCGAGAGATGGAAGCTTCATGCAGAAGTGTGCTGAAGACGGCTGTGACTGCAGGGAGCTGTAGTTCCCCGTCTCTGTTTCAGCTGGGAAAGGGCCTAGAGATCATGAGTTTATTGTTCTGAT
>NW_015764242.1:0-643 GCF_001515625.1 Sinocyclocheilus rhinocerous
GTACCGACTTGGTACCGAAGTACCGGGTCTTTTGACAACACTAACGAGTTAAGGCCAATTCACACCGCACCGACAAACGCCGACAAACGCCAACAGACTAGTCTGTCAGAGTTTGTTGGATCAGTGTGTTACCCCTGTCGGCGTTTGTCGGTGCGGTGTGAATTGGCCTTAAGTGTTGAAATACTTTTCGGGGCCAGTGTAGGTGTTTTGTTGAGGGGTTGCTTCAAATAGCACTTTTACCTTAAAGAGCTCCTCCACCTGTTTCGATGAAGCAGGTTTGTGTTTATTGTACCTCCCACTGAGACGGCATCTGTTGATTTGTCTGGAGGCTTTTTACAGCACACACAGAAATGAGGGCACACTCTTGTTGTTTAGGCACATATTGACCTCCTGCCCTCTCTGATCTCTCTGCTCTATCTCAGCCAGATTTAAGGAAATAGTTCATGCAAAAATGAATATTCAGTGATTATTTAGTCTTTTAAAACCCTTATTCTTTCTTCCATATTTACAACATGTCCAAGCACTGAAGATATACCAATACACTGAATGTTTTGCATTAGATTTTCTATGTTTAGTCCCTACTGACATGAATTTAATCTGTCTATATCCCCCTCTCTCTGTGTTTCTCTGTCAGTTCGTTGGC
>NW_015764243.1:0-643 GCF_001515625.1 Sinocyclocheilus rhinocerous
CTTCCCCTCGGGCTCCGGCTCCACAGCGACGGCTTCTTCCTGTGTGAGCGCCTGGACTTCCTGTGCCGGCGCCTGGACTTCCTGTGCGCTGGGATGCGAGGTGCTGCTGCAGGACTGTAGGGTCTGCGGGGCTGGTTTAGTGAGGAGACAGGTTTGATCTGGACTGGTGTGGTCTGCTGGTTCTGCGGAGGTTGAGCTGGAGTCTTCGTGCTTCATTAAAGCTTTGTAACGCTACACAATAACAAACCAGCATTATCATTAACAACTGCTGCGCTTTATTGCCAATTTAACATGACCACTCACAATTCTGAGGCCTTTCTAAAGCTCATATAAGAGGGAATACATTTATAATATTTAATTATGAGGAAGCTGATTTAAATAGCGAGTCAATAGGAAACACTATTCACAAACAATTTTGCTTCTATAATATGATGTAAAATAGAATATTTAATACAGTGTTATTGTTAACTAATGTATATTTATTATGTATATATAAATACACACACATATTTATAATCTTATATATAAATATATTTAACATATAAACAGCATATTTTTCTTAAATATATACATGCATGTATGTGTGTGTGTTTATATATATATATACACATAATAAATATACACAGCACACACACATATATTA
>NW_015764244.1:0-644 GCF_001515625.1 Sinocyclocheilus rhinocerous
AAAGGTGCAGCAGATCGCTCTGACTTGTGCCACATGAGGGCGCCAGGGCATATTTCACTACCATCACAGGACTACCTCAGCTTGATACATTCCTAAACCAGGCCATGAACCAAAGAGCCTAAAGAATAAACAGAGAACATGTGAAACTGACCATGCTGTTTGTTATTACAGAGTCTGTGATTCGGACTGTGGATGTGGAATTAAGACTGAATTTTTCAAAACTTTATCACCTCACTTATCCTTTTCACAACAAATGTAATCTACTTTTCATCCTTTCTGTTTCACCAAAAGGAAACATACAACAAAATACATTGCTAAAACGTTTACAAGACATGTCTTTGTCATTTAACAATGCACAGCATGCACCATTTTCTAATATTTTTACTCTAAGTCATTAGGAAATTTAACACATGCAAATACCAGAAAACATATTTTTTTCTTTCCAGAGATTTTTGGTTATTTAGGGTTATGTTTAAGCTGAAAGCCTACTTGAAGAGTCAAAAACGGATCCATCCTGTGCTCTTTAAAAGGCTGGTAATCCTTAAAAGGGACATCAGATGCCCATGTTCCACAAGTTGGTATGATTCTTTAGGGTCGTTATGAAATGTCTGTAACATACTTTGGTTAAAATTCCTCAATGGTCG
>NW_015764245.1:0-644 GCF_001515625.1 Sinocyclocheilus rhinocerous
GAAGTGGTAATTGGCTGTTTGTGTCTCAGAAAATGTACCCGCTGCAACTAATCACAGACACACATAAAAATTGCTCTGCGTAGCAAATTTGTAGTCTATTGTCTTTCTGTGCATACTGTTAAATAGAGATGTTGGCATTTTTTGTGTATTTTGGATTTATTTCTGTCGTATAAACTAATTTCAACCACTTCTGGTCATTTCCTCAGAGCATCATAGATGTATCATAATCAAAGACATATAATTATGACAGGACACACATTAATAATACACACAATCTGCATAATCACATAATGCTCTCTCTGTCATTTTCATATAGGATAATTATTATGATCATTACTGTGAGTCTATTTCCTGGCTCATATCGAAGAATCCCATCAGCTAAACCAGAATGAAAATATCTAAAATCAGAAAATTAAGTTTAAAATTACACCTGAAATCACCAATAAAACAATATTTGTACATTTTCTGAAGAAAATGTGAGTTGGCAACCACCTAGTAATGACACGCCTCTCAACAAACTGCACAATTTGAGGTATCATTCATGTTTGTAGCACAAATGGTGTGGGACGAGTTACACAATAAACTTTAATAGGCTTAAAGATTTGATTCAAACTTCTCCAGACAGAACAGGTGTTTTTAGTTAT
>NW_015764246.1:0-644 GCF_001515625.1 Sinocyclocheilus rhinocerous
TCTATTTTTGGCTCCAATTGGGGAATCCAGCAAAGAAAGTCACTGAGATGCCCCTGAAGACAACATCATGATGTTGTTAACTAGGAATCCATCTTAATTAGAGTTTTCTTTTACCACAAACAACAACAGCCATTGTAAATAAAGTTCAGGCTGAGCTATTTGTGACCTGAGCTCAGGGTTCCTGTGGGCTGAATTTAGGCTCTCAGTGGCTCTATGGGAATGAAAGCTGACTGGGGCCCAATTGTGATTTATGTCAGCCAGAGTTTGTGGAGCAGCAGGTTGCCAAGAGAAAATGAATACGAGACCCAACTGCAGGAGACAATCTGATTACACCACACGGCGGCCTTTCATCTTCATTTCACCACACCAAGGCTCAGTTCCACGGCAACGGGGAAAAGCCCCTGCAGTCGCCAAAAAAAAAAAGCAAGGTTATGTCAATGGCTCAGGAGAAGGGATGAACATGTTCTAGTTATCATTCCTAAGGTTGTGAGATGATTTTATTTGAATAGATTCTGATGATTAGCTTGTCTGGTTAAAGTTGGTTTAGCTGGTCCCCCAATGTAGCCCATGCTTTAAAATGCTTCAGACCATGCTTTAAAATGTATCATATGACCTGTACATACAGTATGTCTAACAAAAAAAAA
>NW_015764247.1:0-644 GCF_001515625.1 Sinocyclocheilus rhinocerous
AACGAATGTCCTCATGAGATCCAGCAGAGCGTGAACAGTTTAATGAGATTGACATGATGATTTCATCTCAATATTTGGAGCCAAAAACCCAGAACATCAAGCACTTTTACAGTAACAGCCTATAATGGCACCAAATAGGCTATCTGAATGCAAAATGTCTGATAACAAAATATAAAAAAATAAATCTATGTAAAATAAAGATAACACAAGCCCATTTAAAGAAAAAAAGCATTTCACTAAGTGTTTGAAATAATAAACAACAAAAAAATTCTTCAATTTGAACTGTATTTTGTTCTGAAATTTTTTAAACAATTAAAACAAATGCCTTCAAAGTTGTGAACTGTATCTTTTAACAAAACTTTAAAAAGTCATCCATCCATCCAAAGTGATTATTCCCAAGCATGCACCACATTCTTAAATTTATGTACATATTTAAGTTGAACCCATGACACCGTAATTAAAAACTGGCTCAACTCACCCCGCTCTCCCCCTATGTAATATATGGCAGCAACTACTAATACTATCATAATACTATGACACCATAGATAATAATGTGTAGTAAAAAATATTGATTGATTGATTGATTGCCAAACAAAAACAATTGCAAAAACAACTACATATGTGTATGTACAACCACACACACA
>NW_015764248.1:0-644 GCF_001515625.1 Sinocyclocheilus rhinocerous
AACAGCTTAAGCAGTAAACTTTGCAAAACACAAAATTTATGTCACGGCCAAAACTTTTGGCCACAACTGTATATATATATATATATATAAAACAACAACAAGCGTGATAATTGTACATTTGTCAATTTTCTGATGTAAAAACACATTGATAAAAACATGTTAATACTATACATTTTATGAACTACAGTACAAAATATCCTTATTGTTGAGCACTACAGTGTCTTGAAAATATGATGTTTTGGGCAAAACAGACACATTTACAGATGTCTGTGAATCTACACTGTTTATGGGTAAATCCTCAGCACCTTAACCAGGACTGATCAGCCTGAATATAGTGAATATACTAGAGCATCAATTATTTACACCAGATGTATAGAGAGAGCTTGAAAAGAAGCACTTTGAACAGTTATAGATGCTCAGCTGTCTACATGTATAAACTTCAAATGATTCACTTGGGAGTCAGGAAGGATCGTAGCCTTTACGACTCATGTTGCATGAGGTGTGCCTCACTATGCTATATGAGTGAGATCAATTGAAGAGTTATGTCAAGTGACATTATTCTGGCAAGAACAGGTCTACCTTGAGCACTGAAGGAAAGTCAAGTGCAGCGGTGCATAATGCTATCAGTACTATAGACAGCCACG
>NW_015764249.1:0-642 GCF_001515625.1 Sinocyclocheilus rhinocerous
ATCTATCTGTCTGTCTGTCTGTCTGTCTATCTATCTATCTATCCTTCTGTCTCTCCATTCATCATTCCAACTGTCTGTCTATCTGTCTGTCAGTCTCTCTGTCCATCAGTCTGTCTTGTCTATCTGTCTGATGTAACAGTGTGGCTGCAGCATGAAGCTGTTGTTTGGCTCTCTTTGTTCAGTCACCCTTAAACAGAGAGAGAAGAGAGGAAGAGTCACTCCTCTGAAACATTCATAAAGCCTGACCCTGAGGACCTGAAGTGCGCACACACACAACTCTTCAGCTCTCCTTCATGAGCTGGACTGTGGGACTACAGTCTCTGCTTTAATAGTTTATATGACATATATGGTTTGTTCAGTCAGGCCCTCTAATAACTTTCTTGTTTGTATGTTTTCATCCTGGAATGTGCACAAAATCCCTTTGGGGATGAGTAATGCATGTCTGTATATCTGCCAGTTGACGGCACGCCCCTAAAACCTGAGTCAGAGCACGGTTTTAAGAATGGCGGAGTGGTTTTCTACTTTGAATCTTTCATGTGTCAAATCATTGGTTTGAGCTGACATGATTACCCTGAGTGTTCAATCCTGTGACAGCTCTCTAATTCACATCATGTTCTGAAGGTGTCTGAACTTTAAAAAGTC
>NW_015764250.1:0-644 GCF_001515625.1 Sinocyclocheilus rhinocerous
ATAAACAAATTGGCAGCCTTCATGCACAGCAAGGATCAATGAGGGAAAAGTGGTTTGATATTGGGCGGCTATGCATGCTAATGGAGATAATCCCTCAGGAAAGCACCACACAAAACGGCCCAGACACTTTGAATGAAGTAATAAACACTGATGTGATAAAGCAAGTGTGCGTGTCTGTTTGTGCTTGTCTGACATTAAACGCCAGTTTCTTTAAAGACCCCATAAAATCAGAACTGGATGGCTTTTAGTCCATGTCTGTTAGCACTGAAGCCATTTATTTGCTAGCACACTCCTAGTACAAAATGTTATCATATATACACATTTACAGTCTTTCTCTTTCAGAAAATGATGCAAAAATTGACATCATCTGCTGCTAGACAAGAACAGAATAGCTTTCTACAATATCTTGCTCTGTGCTATTAGTTAATACTAACTAATGGCCAAATTATAAACTATTTAGGCATTGTTTGTTGCTAATGTTAATGAAGACTTAGTTAATATAGTTATTAATAGATAGTTAATATATAGTAGTAATTTAAAGGGATAGTCCCAAAAAAATTTGTTTTTGTTTTTGTCCGCACAATAAAAGTATATATTTTTTTTATTGTATGGACTTTATTAAAATAAAACACTAGAAAAACACT
>NW_015764251.1:0-644 GCF_001515625.1 Sinocyclocheilus rhinocerous
CATGTTGATCAATGATTTCTCAGGACTCAGGCTACATCAGCGATTTGGTGAGAATGGAAACCGAAAGTGACGGAGCAAGTTTTTGGAAACGAAACATTGTTTTGAGGCGGGGCTTGAGCTGACGCTTTATATATTCATACCTTTGCTCACTGTAACCAGAGGCACATTGCTTGAATTCAGTGCGACTTACAAGACTTATTGAAGAAAACATCCAGCGAAAGCCATATTCAGCGAAGCTTTTGAACAGCCAGCCAGGTAAGCTGCATACCTATGAAAATATTGAGCATTAATATTAACTCTAATCTCCAGTTTTAAGTAACTAAATGGTGCTGTAGTTGTCAAGTTTTAATTATTGTATATTTGATCTAATTTGAAAGGTGATGGAACTGACAATAAGACTGCTGGGCGGAGATGTGAAGCGTCTGGAAGTGAGCGGTGAAGCCACAGTTGGCGAACTGAAGAAACTCATTTCTCAGCTCTTCAGAGAGCCTCCTTACAAACAGAAGCTGTCTGCCGAGAACGGTTCGCGTATCAGCCTCGAGGATGAGTCTCGAACCCTCAGCAGTTACGGGTTGCACTCTGGATCAGTGGTCAGTCTGCTCATCACCAACCCCGGACCTTTCCAAGTGTTCGTCAGGAATGAG
>NW_015764252.1:0-644 GCF_001515625.1 Sinocyclocheilus rhinocerous
ATAAGAGGGATCATACAAAATGCATGTTATTTTTTATTTAGTAACCTACTGACCTGAATAAGATATTTCACATAAAAGATACAGTCCACAATATAAAACATATAGTCCACAACAGAAAATAATCGTTGAATTAATAAAAATTAATTAATTAATTCAAAAGTTTACATACACTTGATTCTTAATACTTTGTTGTTATCTGAATGATCCACAGCTATTTTTTTTTTTTTGTGATAAATATCTTCATTCTGTTCAAAAGTATACACCCCTGGCTCTTAATGCATCGTTTTTTTCCTTCTGGAGCATCATTAACCTTTTGTGAGACTTGATTAAATGGTGATTATCTGGTATTGTTTATTGCTTTATAAGTTATCCAACTAAGGGAATCAACTGATTAACAAGCAACTGTTGCTGACTTCAAACCAGATTTCATTTAACAAGCTGTCACTGCAGAATCATTCATGATTCTGGAAACTCAGAATTGCCATTCTGGAAAGGGTAGAGGTGTGTATTTTCGCTCACATTGTATTCAAAGCAGTTTATCGGCTCACTCAATTAATCTGACAGGTTTAATATAAAACAGGTGAAGTTAATGTGGAGCTCTGAATCTTGATTTTGGCAGAAACGTGTGGCCGCTGCTGCTGAAC
>NW_015764253.1:0-644 GCF_001515625.1 Sinocyclocheilus rhinocerous
CTGGATCAGGTGTGTTTAATTAGGGTTGAATCTAAACTCTGCAGGCCTCAGGCCCTCCAGGATAATTCTGTTTTCGATCAAAATACATCCTTGGCATAAGAGACTTCTTTCAAAAACATTAAAAAATCTTACTGACCCCAAATTTTTGAACGATAGTGTAAATGTAATCAGATTTTGCCATCATTGCCCATTTAAAACCAGTTAAAACCACCTTGGAATTTAAGCAGGTCCAAACTGGTTTAAGCAGGGTCTTTTTCAGCAGTCAGGAATCTAAAGTTGTTTTTGAGAGGCTTTTTAAATGTTCAGCAACAAATTACTCCAAAATGACAGTAAACAGCCTACTCAATTATATTTAAATAACAGAATGATGCATAATGAATGAACAAAATTACTATCTGTCAGTGGCCGCTCAAAAAAAAAAAAGCATTATGAGTGTTCTATGCTTGCGCCTAAAGCCTAATATACTCAAGCCTAAAGAAAACACATTCACTTGGGTCATGAATATCTGTTCAGCATCATGCACATCAACAGAATCCAGTCATGTGGCATCATTTCATGGTCTGGTGCTCATCTCAGCACTGCTGAAAAGACCTGTGTGATAACACTTACCAGAGTCTCTGAGGACATCAGCCACACAAAGCCAT
>NW_015764254.1:0-644 GCF_001515625.1 Sinocyclocheilus rhinocerous
TACCTTGAGCTTCTGGAAGTGTGTGAGCGTCTTGCAGTGTGTGTGTCGAGCCGAAGACTCAAAGTGATAGAACTGATTACAGAGACGACAGAGAAAACCAGCCACAGGCACCACAAAACTCGAGCCTGCCACAGACACGCATCAAATTAATGCACGATCTGAGAAATAATGCTTTAGAAACACATCTGAGAACAAGAGGTTCTAGTGATCGACTGATACCAGCTTTCAGATGACTGGTGTAATACTCATATATAGATATAGCAACTCAATTAGAGCAACTTCAATTGTTCTTATACATGAACTTTCTGTAGACCGTTTTAAGACTCTAAGACTCTCAGAAAACAAGACTTTATATGTTCATTTTGCGTCTTAAGTAAAAGCGCTGTGATTTAAGGATGTTTACGTATTTTTTATTGGACATACTGAGGAAAACATTCATTTTTTGCAGTGCATGCAACCTTTAATGCCATGACTGCTTTAAGACTTTTTAAGGCCTTAATTTGAAGAAAAGTGAATTAAGAGTTTTATAACCCGCAGAAACCCTGAATAACAGAAATAAAATGTGAGCCTGGAGCACAAAACCAGTCATAAGGGTCAAATTTTGAAAGTGAGATTTATACATCATCTGTAAGCTGAATAAATAC
>NW_015764255.1:0-644 GCF_001515625.1 Sinocyclocheilus rhinocerous
ACAGACGCTTAAGAATCAATCCATCTGAACGCTCAGAGGCCTTCTAATACTGCTGTTTACGGTTAACAAAGTTTCCTGTTCCTGAGTCCAGTGGAATTCAGCAAAAACTCAATCATTTAAAAACACAAAGCAGGCATAAGTTTCAGGAGTTAACACAAAATAATACATTTTCTTTTGTACTTCAAACTGTAAATAATTAATAAAGTACTGTACACATTTAGTGATCTGCTGTAGGGGGCGCTCTAACCTGACAGTCTCTGAGTTGCTCTTCCATGTCTGAGTCTTGAGAGCAGGAAGTGATGTTACCGCGAGTGCTCTGCAGCCATTGGTGCAGCTGGTCTGCCTGGTTCAGGTAGCGCTGTAAAGCCTGCGCCTCTTGCTGCTTTTCCACACGTTCACTCTGTCGCTCCTACACACATCAGCATATATACATATATACTGGGTATCTTTAAAGAACAGAAGCCTTTAACAGGCAATAAAATGAGTGAAAAAATCAGTACACCATAACTTTCTGAAGAAACAAATATACATATGAAAAAAAACTGAAAAAAAATTTATTGAAATACTGATCATAATTGTTAGTGAATATCCATCTTTCTGTTATTATGGATATTTTATTTTATTTTTTTAAAGAAATGAATGCT
>NW_015764256.1:0-644 GCF_001515625.1 Sinocyclocheilus rhinocerous
TTTTTTTTAAGACAGAAGTTCAATACCTAAAAACTGTTTCAAATCTGAAAAAAATAAGAAAGCTGTAAAATGTGTAAACATTATATATATTTATTTCTAATATGTGTATACTAAGTATATTTAGGCAAATACCTACATTTAAAACTTACTGAAATATTAACACGATTCATTTCAAAGCAGAATTTTAAATGTGGATGATTTAAAACAAGTAAGTTGTTGTTGGTAATGGTAATACATTTTTAATTACTACATATAATTACCATGAAATTAGTGTTATTAAGCAAAATATGTAAATGAATAATAAATAAACAGAAGGAACAGGAAGAGTCTCATTCAGAAAGAGAGAACGAACACACTGAACTGTTCATAAATATGAGCGCTTCAGGACTGCGAACACAAACCACACTGAGATGTTTCCATGTTTTTGAGTTTGTCCTGGTGAAGAACAGTGAACAACATCTGACGGCTGAAACCAAAGCCACTTGTGCTGCATCCAACGAGTCACTTTAATGTCACACAAACACTGAATACAGCAGCAGATCTCATCAACACCTGCTCACTGAAGACTACCCAGCATGCCGTGTTTCTAAAACAGACACTGTTACCCGGTACACAAAGATTGGTCTAAAAAATGCAACCCCCCC
>NW_015764257.1:0-643 GCF_001515625.1 Sinocyclocheilus rhinocerous
GACCCTTATGACTGGTTTTGTGGTCCAGGGTCACATTTAGTCATTAAACGGATGCTTTTATCCAAACCAACTTACAAATGAGGAATATCATAATTTTATCATACAAGACAATAGCCAACAATACTAACAAAAACTGCCTGTATTTAATAGTTTACCAAATATGTGGCAGAAAGCTATATGCTTTATGTCACATAATGAACATGAACATAATCGAGTTTTTACTCAGATGTACTGTACAAGAAATAAGAGAGAGACAGGCCATGTCAGAACATGTAAAATAAATGCAATTTAATTTAAAATATGTTTTTCATTTAGTTTTACATATATCCAGTCTTGCTTTCCACAATAACGTAACGGATCCGGGAGTTTGACTCCACACATCCCACTTGCAAAGCACCTGTTTTTCCTGCTGCAGGAGAATGAGATGTGAGAGTGTCAGTGTCTCGTGTGAGAGGTAACATCTCCTCCCCCGCTGCAAGGGCTGCAGAACCGCATCTCCAGTGTGTGGAGCGGGACAAAATGGAGCCTGATTGAACGTGAAAGCAGGCGGAAGAAAGGCAGCAGCGACAGAGGGAGGGCGTTTGCTCTCAGTGAACATCACAACTCAGCTGCTGCAGTCAGGGCATCAATTTTGTATAGGCGT
>NW_015764258.1:0-644 GCF_001515625.1 Sinocyclocheilus rhinocerous
ATAATAATAATAATAATAATAACAACAACAACAATAATAATAATACATTTAATTACTCCAGATTTCTGACCAGTAGTATATGATTAAACAAAACAAAAAATCTGTAAAAATCTATAATGTGTGTTGTGTTTGTTTAGGCGTTAGACAATCGGGAGCAGATGTTCAGCGCTTTCACGATCTGAAAATGTGCTTTTCATTAGGCGTAATAGGTGATTTACAATACACATCTGTTCATTAAGTGATGCGTTTCCATTATTCCAGTGCTCACGATCTGAATACCAGCTCTTGACCATAAAAATAAGCTTGCAGGTATTTGAGGGCCACTGTCTGATGCCAGGTGTTCAGATGTGCCATTAAAACCCAAGCCCTAAGAGCTTGCAATACCTCTCAATATGCATATTTGTCAAAGAGATGCATTCAAATGCGTAGTCTGTAGTTCAACGGCTGCTACAAAGAGGCCACTCTGGCAGAAAGACGGATGGATTCATGCACAACACCAACATAAAAGACACATTGCAATTACACACTGCCACAAAGAAACGCTTATAGATGCTAAATAACCTAGCAGCAGACATAGTGCAGCCCTTGAAGTGCACTTGAAGTGTTTGACATGCAGCGTGTGACGTTATTGCATTCAAAGATGA
>NW_015764259.1:0-643 GCF_001515625.1 Sinocyclocheilus rhinocerous
CGTGCTACTTATGACTGGTTTTGTGGTCCAGGGTCACATATGTTACTCATTTGATGCTATGTAATTTGATAAACAATGAAATTAACTGCAAAGTGCTTTTTCTGTACCTGAGATTTACAAATCTGTAATGCATAGTATACAAAGAGGCCTTTATTCTTTTTCTCACCTTAATTTTTATTTCTTTTATTTCTTTTTGCTCTCTACTGTTAACATGCCTCGAAAAATGAAATGATGTTCATTATAATCGGAGTGCACATTTTTGTACTAAACTGTAAATGTGTGCATATATGCATTTGAATGAGTATATTAGGGTGTGTAATGCACCAGTCACTGTATATTAAATAAACTTCAAGCATATATAATGTGCATGATAATTCATATTAAGACATCGCAGACAAATTCACCATGCATTTAGTGTGCAGAAAAAAGTCAAGCCCCCATTCACCAACCTCAACATCATTTCATTCTAATCCACATTTCTTATGTTTGCTAATTACAGAGCCCCTCATGTCCCTGTCTCCGATTATCATTTCGCATAAAAGGCACAAGTTTAGCATAAATTACGAATATTTCTGCATATTAGCCAGTGAAGCCGTGACATGTTAATGACCCTGGTGTCAAATGGCAGAGAAAATGAAAGAGA
>NW_015764260.1:0-644 GCF_001515625.1 Sinocyclocheilus rhinocerous
ACTCGCTCGATTAACATGACCAGTGTGAGAACTTTTACCTCTGTAATGGCTTTTCTCTGAACTCTGCAAGTCTGTTAATGGTTTTACTGTCATTAATTCACTCTGGCAGGTTTATAACCTTCTTTCTCATAGCTTTTATGAGTTTTGGCGCTGTGACATTTATAGAGGTGGCTTCTCCCAAAATCATATCACAGCAATAATCACATTAAACACATCTCACTCGAAATCACTCCCTAATATTTTAGCAACATTCATCATTTTGAGGAAGTTGTTTTTCAATAATGTTTCAAAACAGCAGGTGGTCATAAATTTAATTTGAGATAAAATTTCCTGTAAATAAATAAATAAAATAAAATTGCTTTTTCACAGACGTATCACCTAGAGGTGTGGGTCACCCCTTTTAAAGACTGTCTGCACACACAGATAGAGACCGAGGGCCTATAACAGCTTATATATTTATACAAGCTGTTATATATATATATACAGTTTGGGGTTTTATATGAAAGAGAAAGGAGGAGACGGGCTGCAGTAAAGTCTTTGATGAATTCCCTGGTTACATTTGGCCGCTGTTTCATTTTGATGATGAAGAGGGCTCACAAACACACACACACACACACAAAACCACACCTCTAAAAACAGAATTA
>NW_015764261.1:0-644 GCF_001515625.1 Sinocyclocheilus rhinocerous
CATTTCTGAAACCACCATTTTTTTGAAGAATAGTCCACTGAAAAAAAAGTGTCATCATTTACTTGCCCTCAAGTTATTCCCAAACTGATTGCATTTGTTTCTTCTGTGAAACAAAAGAGAACATTTTTGAAAAGAGTTAGTCACAGTCTCAATGTATTACATAGTTTTTTTGTCCATACTATGGAATTCAATGGGACCCAAAACTGTTTGGTTACCAACATTCTTCAAAATATATATATTTTTCTTTTCATTCAGGTTTGGAACGACATGTAAAGGGAGTAAATATTAACAGTATGTTTTGCATTGACTATCCCTTTAAAAGGTGTTTTACTGCTTATATGAACACTCTAAACAATGTTTGCAGAATATTAGCCATTATAAGCAGGCAAATTTCTCCTGTTTGCCGCCTGGTTTGTGTCAAGTTTTAGACAACCATCTTTATCAGAAAGACAATGCTGGTTTATCAGCTTCATAAAGTATCACTGGCCAAAAGTCTGGCTGTGTTGGTCCACCATATAAATGAGGTTAGGACCAGCATGGAAATCCATGATTCATGTTTTAACCAAGTCATTTCAGCATGGACTGTTTTGCTTATCACCTTCTCCATCTTGCCCAGTGATTCCAGCCTCTCATTACAGCGCCAC
>NW_015764262.1:0-644 GCF_001515625.1 Sinocyclocheilus rhinocerous
ATGAACTGTAATAAAAAGAGTCATTTTGACAATTCGACCTCTGTGTGGTGGATGCGGAGAGGGGTGGAGGAATTGGTTTCTGTTTGCCAGTGAATAGAGAGAAATATTCTTGTCTTCTACAAGCACTAAAATACGTGAGGGTGGGAGGACTGTACATTACTGTGATCTTGAGCGAGGCTTATTGAGCCGTTGAACTAATTTAAATAAAAGGAGTTTCTCTCATTTTTAAATACAACACTCAGAAGTCATGAATACTGACATGGAATAAAAATTAGCACACGAAAAAAAAAAGAAAAGAAAACCAAAATGAATCTAATTTTATTTTCCAAACCAAAACAGGTGTGCGAAGGAATAGGCTGCATGTCAAAGAAAGCAATATAATAATAATAATAATAAATAAAATAAAATTTTACTTATGTAAAATAATAAAAAAATGGACACGTGCTAATAAATTCCATGTAATTTTAAACGTCAGCAATTTTTTTTAAATAGAGGAGAAATGATCAGTAACTGACAGATGACAGTTAGTAGATGACAAAAACTCTCAGCGCACCTTCAGACTCTCTATGATTTGTGCTAGAAGAACACACATTGCTACATAAGCTGCCTCAGGTCATGGAAACTGATGCAGAAATGAGAGAATG
>NW_015764263.1:0-642 GCF_001515625.1 Sinocyclocheilus rhinocerous
AAGGAAAACTTGAAATCGCATCATATGACCCCTTTAATATTTTCAAATTTTGAGACACTGATGTCTCAAAAAGGTGATGTAGCCGTCCTCATAATGAAGAAGAGCAATTCGATTTTTGAAGAGAAAATCATAAGTAGTGTGACAAAATCTTTCATTATTATTTTAAACAAAAAAGTAATATGTTGCAACCAATGAATAATGTGATAGAATACAGAGAACCCCTGAAGAATCTCAAGACTGTGTGTCAAGTTCAGCAAGTCTCTTAAAATATCAGAGAGTTTGTCCTTTTCATGACATGGTTGTAAAATGTCATGTGGCACGACTTCCCAGAATGATATGATTTATAATTCATAATTCTTTCAAAAACATTTTGAATAAGATGTGGACACTCACATGTGTTCAAGGTGCAGGGAAAATATGTTATTACCTTTTAATCGACGGTTACACTACGTGACATTTTTTTAGTCATTAAAAACCCTTTATGAACCAACATGAATACAAAGAGGACATTTCTGAGAACTTGGCACATGCGTTTTGGCACGTCGTAGACACTCTTATTTGTCATTGAGCCAAACACAGGCTGTTCTCCCTCTGCTTTCTTGTTTTATTAGTCATTTAAGTGTAAGTGAACCAAAGAAATAT
>NW_015764264.1:0-644 GCF_001515625.1 Sinocyclocheilus rhinocerous
AAAAAAAAACGTTCTGAGCAAATCACCCATAACATGATTAATTTCGTATTAACACCTAAATTTAATGCTAGAAATAGACTGAGATTGTGCTGTTCTTTTCTGCCAGTGCTTAGCCTTAGTTAACCCAGGATAACTTTTATCTAGAACATCTTTAAATATACAAAAGCTTTATTACTTACGTCAAAAAAGCAATGTCTTCAGACCGAACTGCAATGTCATTTGTCTCTGAAAAAGCCTTCCCATGTGTCCTCAAAATCCAAGTTTTACATCTCCTTTCAAATGCAATAATTCTTTGTAGCTGGTAGTCATATGCGGTAATTAATTTCAGCTGTCAAAGCAAGCAGCACATCACTCTAATTCAAAGACTAGATGAGATGTCATTTGCTTTTCATACTTACTTTTCATTATTTCATAGTCTAGTGTCCATAAATTATTCAATCTAAGCATTTTACATCATAGATTATTTATGCTTTGTAGCACTTTGACAAATTGTATTGTGACAGCGGTGCCAACAGAGAATTCTTGAGAACTGGATATGAAGGGAATGTCATTCAAATTCATTCGGAGTTCGGGGACGATTCAGCTTGTGTGCTCAGTTGTGTAATAAACATTCCCCAGTCCTGGTGTTTACAACGGCTCCCTCA
>NW_015764265.1:0-644 GCF_001515625.1 Sinocyclocheilus rhinocerous
ATTTGAAAATGTGTAAAAACAACTTGCTAAATAAAGATAAAGATGCTTTAATAACCTCACGATGAGCTGGAAAGAGTCTGAGATCTGCTGCTGTTGTGTTTGAGATTGAGATCTTTATAGTTTTGCCTATATTATTTGCATAATGAACGATCAAATGTCTTATGGTTAGAGTTATGATGCTGATTTATGTTGTTGAAAGCAACTATAAGCATCACAGGGAGTGAGTTTGAAAGTCAGCCTGGACATTATTTTTCCTTTTTATTTATTTATTTGTTTGTTTTGTTATTAAGCTAGCAGTTTTGCGCATTTAATTATACTCAATGTGATTAGACTATTGTTTTTCATAAATACCACAGAAAGCATATATAGTTGGCTGTGGCTGATGTGATGCTGGTTTAGTCATTTAATGATTAGCTTTCTTCACACTTTCTTCAAACAGAAGATGTTCTTCATGCACTGACAGAGATTGTACTGCACTGTCAGTGTCTGTAGATTGTCCACTGACACATATTGCATGAAATCTCAAACACATTTTGTACACGTTCATGAGATGAAGCTCACAGTGAACTGAGTTTGGACAGACAGTGTTGTTGACAGACACTGTGAACTTGAACAGTGTTTCATGACTTTCAAATTGTTGTTGT
>NW_015764266.1:0-639 GCF_001515625.1 Sinocyclocheilus rhinocerous
CAAAATCAGCAGGGGATCAAATAATTATTTTCCCCACTGTATAAAGTCTTGGTGCCTTTCCATGCCTAAGGTGCATCAGGGGAATGAGTTGTAACACAGCATCATATGGTCATATACAAATTTTTGAGTTGTTTAGCAACAGACAAGCCAATCATAAGTGCATACCTCAATAAATAATCACAAACTTCGATTGGGTTTAGTCTCCATGTCTGAAGGAGAACAGTTAGAAATGTTCAACAGCGACATATAGAGTAACATTAACAGGAGTGATAAAGAGACACCTATTATTTGTGCTGTATTACAGAAGGTTTAATACAGCCAGAGTAATTTAAGTGATGACATTTCCACAAGCATTTATTAAAACAGGTTGCATACTCGCCGAATGCAGCATTTGTAAATGTTATTAACCTCATAAATATGTAAATGAGAGTGTTAACCTGTGGTTTACAAATGTGCAGTGTGAAATCTTGAAACCTGACTACATACAGTAGGATTAATTATTAACCCATGATAAACATTGAGCAGTGTGAAATATGAAACAAGATACATGTATCCTCGGGTTGTGCCTACCCAGGTTTTTAGCATGAACCAATGTAACACACACACACACACACACACACACACATATATATATATATA
>NW_015764267.1:0-644 GCF_001515625.1 Sinocyclocheilus rhinocerous
TACCTTCAGTGAAATAAGTGTGGGTGAAGACCATGTCCACACTCTCACCCTAAGGAACCTTTCTCCCAATGATTCGGGTACAATCCTGTTCAAAACAGGTGGCCTGACGTCCTCCGCCAAGCTGTTAGTGAAAGGTACCAAATGCAGGGGTGCTTGGCATTACTTGGCAGCACAGAGATCTAAAAACTTAAAATTATGAATAGCACTGGACTAGTATTGTGTCAATGAATTTCCTAAATCTAAAAGTCAGTTACTCATTCTGTGAAGCATTTGGGTTGCCTTCAGCTTTTTTTTTTTATAACAGTAATAGTTAGACCATAGATCTAGAGTTGTGTCTTAATCTGTCCTTGAAGTAGTTGAGTACTGTTTGTGTACATTAATACATACTGTAGATTTATAGACTCACATTACTGAATTACTTATCCATATTAATTATATTCTTAATCCAAAGTGTCTTTGCACAGACTACCCTGGAGAATCATTTGGTAAAGTGCCTTGCTCAATAATGCAATCCTGACAGAACAGGATTTTATTCACTTTGTTCTCTCTTAGGTTAACCCATGCCTAGAATTGTCTTTTTGTTAGACCCTTTATTGTTAGACAAAAGTATACAGTAAGATGGGTTGACAAAAAAAAAAAAAAAA
>NW_015764268.1:0-644 GCF_001515625.1 Sinocyclocheilus rhinocerous
ATTATTTTTATATATACAATAGTCCAAGTTCTGCTTTCAAATTTCTTGGAATGATTTTGAGTGAAATTTGTGTAAAGTAAATGATAAATTAGGAAATTCTGTATCGGTCTCATTGGCTGTATTACCAAAGACATGCTGTTATTATTACAGGGTTCTCTGGAACCGCTGATTCTGATTGGTCAATGGCTTTCTGTGGTCAAACACTTTTGTATAATGACGCTAATGACCATTGTCCTTCGAATGCCGTTTCAGGTCGCTCTGTGTACTTCCTTTTAAGCATAATAAAAAAATTCACTGCAAATCAACATTTCATATCTATATATCAGTATTTATTTCATAACCGGAATAATAATAGTAATACTATAGCCTATAGTAAGTCAAAATAAACCCCTTCAAGATGGTTTATTTTGTGTAATAACTGGTTGACTGAACCATATCCTTCACATTTTGGCCATTTTAGTGCTCATTCTGCCTACTGACAGCTGCCTTGTCACTGGATAATATAGTGCATTTGTGAATTTTGAATGAATATTGTGTTCATTTAAATATTTAGATAAATTGTGTTATACACAATGCCAACCATCAGTCACCCTCTCTAGATATCTGCATCGACCATTAAAAAACACCCAGTGGGCGAACACTTC
>NW_015764269.1:0-644 GCF_001515625.1 Sinocyclocheilus rhinocerous
AGAGAAGTGGCACTGTTGTTACCGTCTTGCTGGGGTTCACAGATTGAGCACAATCTCTCACTGCTGCACTCCTCGAACGGGGACGAAAACAGCAGCTTTAGAGAAAAAAAAGAATCTAGAAACACAATTATCACAGTGCTCTAGCCTGCTGTGCCGCGGCCCCGCTTCAGTCGAGGTCAACGTGCGCTTTCCGAGGCCGCTGGAAATGAGGGAGTTGGTGGAGGAGGAGATGAAGTGGTTGAGCAGAAAGGAACAGAGGTCTTTAATTCACCGTTTGATCTTTATGAGTGAATGTGCGTCTTCAAGTGCTGCCTCCACTACTTCAGTCTGACATGGAGAATAATTCAAAGAACGAGCCTTATTTATTTATCAAGTCTATCAAGTGAGACAAATGATATTGTTTAATTAATAACCTAAGGCCATAACAACAAAGAACAAGCCTTATTAATGATCGATTAACACCAATAATCAGAATCAGTTTATTGGCCAGGTGTGTTTGTTGTGGCATTGGAAATGACAGTAATTTACATACGGTATATACAAAATACAGAATGTAGATGCAGACAAATATAGTTAACAGTTTAAACAACTATATGTACAAGTTGATATTTACATCGGTAAAAAGGGGACAGTGGTGGTGCAAA
>NW_015764270.1:0-644 GCF_001515625.1 Sinocyclocheilus rhinocerous
GTTATAATAGTTGGTTTTGGTTTTGTTAGTTAAATATAAATTCATGTTTCTGTTTTATTTGATGTCCACAGCTTCCATGTTGCTAGAACAGCATTTACACTATCAACAAGAAAGCAATCCTCCATATTTAGATTATGATCTATATTAGATGTGTTACATGTAAATGTGATATTTTGAATGCCCAAATCTTGTTTTCTGGCTCAGGTGAACATTGTTTGGATCCAGAGACTCATTTGTTCGACCTGTACAACAATAACCCCGGCGGTGAGTGGATCGTCAAACTGAGATCGTCCAGCAGGGGGCAGTAGAGACACACCAGAGCGCCACAGGAGGCCTTTGACCCCTGAGGAGAACCAGAGTTAAAGCGCTGCTCTGAACACTGAGATTCGTCTGACGCCGCGCCGTTAATGATGTTATGAAGCTGGACTTCTGCATTGAGTTTGGACTCTGTTGATGTTGTGATGTGCTGGTTTGATGCTGAAGGGCCGCTTGAGATTGTTGGATTATTTATTAAGCACCAGAGCACCGCTGTGTTTGTAGATGTGATGAATGAATGTCCGAGATGTTGTGCTGTACAGATCTGGTGCCTCGCAGTATTAAACACACGACTCAGTGTGAGTCTGGAGCATCACCGGACACTAAAC
>NW_015764271.1:0-644 GCF_001515625.1 Sinocyclocheilus rhinocerous
GTGAGCTCCCATGTTCTCGATCTCCAGCTCCAGGTCCAGCTGCGATCTCTTCCTGGTGCCCTGAAACACAGCAGCAGATTTGATGCTTCCTACACTAAATTGTTTTAATATTCAGACATATTTCTTTTCATTTCTCGTACCTTGAAAGCCATGTGCTCCAGGAAGTGGGCGGTACCATTATTGCGCTCATTTTCATACCGGCTTCCGGCATCAATCCATAGACCAACCTGCATCATGTGATCAGAATAGGGGAAACTTAGGAAAATGGGGCCATTTTTTCCCCCAGTCATCTCAATGGAAAAAGTGTAGTTTACCTGAATTCTCCATATTTTGATTTTTAGGATAAATTTTGTGATCATTTACTTCCTCTCACAGAACTTTTTTTCCCAATTCTACTTTAATGCTATTTTGTTTATTATTATTACTGATTTTTCATTACTTATTATTTTATCACATTTATTATTATTTTTATTAGTTAATATCAGCTGTATTTAATGCACAGTTTGGAGCTAATGAGGTTTTCATTTCACTGCACGTTGTATTCTGTAATAAAAATAATAATAAAAATTTAAGTGTATCTAGCTATCATTTCTGCTATCATTTTTATTCAGATGCTCTAAAGAAAATGCATTTTCAAATAAATG
>NW_015764272.1:0-644 GCF_001515625.1 Sinocyclocheilus rhinocerous
CAATAAAAGTGTAGCCATCCACTAGTAATTATATATAAATAAATCAGCTTTTACCGATGCAAATATCGGTGAATCTTCCATCCCTAATTCTTATTATTCGCTAAGAACTGTGGTTGTTTTTTTTTACTGCCATTATTCACATTCCCCCACTGCACAGCACAAATGATGGACTCGGAACAAGCAGGTGTGTTACTGGGCGCTGTTTGAATTTATTAACGTCTAATGCAAAATATTTTTGTATGGTTGTTTCCATGCTTTTGCGGCACCATAGAAATGTGATGGTAATTCGTTTGCCTATGCTACCGTCGCGTTCTACGTGCCGTTTCTGGACGAGGGTAAGGAACAGAGATTGGTGATAGCGAGTTGTGTTTCCCGAGAAATGCGATGCTTTCTTCACTGCCATTTCTAATCTGCATATTATGTCACGAGCACATGCGCACTTTGGCCAGAGCGGCAATACTGCGATTAAGGTGTTTACATGCCTGTTTATTTAGATTAAAATAGGCGTACGCCACCTATGTCAATACGATTATGCTTGCTGCGATTATGAGCATAATCGCATTATTTAGATCGAAGTATTGCGTTTACATGAGGTAAAATTTAATCGCAATATTGTCAAAATCTCATTATAATCGCATTAAGAG
>NW_015764273.1:0-644 GCF_001515625.1 Sinocyclocheilus rhinocerous
TGGAGATGTAAAGAACAACCAAATTGATGTTAAGCACAAGATGTACAGTTGCATAATAAAATATGCTCTTGAAAGAACAAAACCAGATCTGCCAGTCTCAGAGAGGCGTGTTCTATCAGAACACGCGGTAGTTATCTGTTATTTGGCACCGTTGCAGGTCATTAAAGTCTATTTGTTAAAGGATAATACAGATCCTCCCACAGAAGTATTGCTGTGGTTTTATGAGAACAGAGTGTGTTTTAGCACTACAGTATATCATTCAAGGTTCAAGCTGTTCCAGGCTTGTCAGAACGAAAATATGAACCTTCTGTTTATTTACAAACATTCTGGCATGTTTAGATTCTGTTGGGGTCAGAACTCATTGCCAGCACATACCGACTGTTATTAGCCTTTCTGAACCACAATATCGACAGGTGTGAGTTTACAACTCTTCAAGCTTGGCCTTGTGCACATTTAAAGGGATAGTTCACCAAAACAATTACAATTCTGTCATATTTACTCACCCTCATGTTTTGACTTATGCAGAGCACTGTTTTATCTGTACAATGGAAGTCAGTGGGGTCCAAAACAAAATTGGACCCCATTGACTTTCATTGTATGGACAAAGAACACTTTTCAACATTTTGCAAAACAAATTTTTTGGA
>NW_015764274.1:0-644 GCF_001515625.1 Sinocyclocheilus rhinocerous
CATCATATGACCCCTTTAAGAGGTATTAGCATAGTATTGTACAAGATACCACACAAAAATAGGTCTTTATTAATCAATAATGTAAGCCCTGTAATCATAGTTTGTGTGAAAAGGAATAAAGGTTGTTGGTGTTTTACTGTCAACTAGTGTTCATTCCAGCTGGAAACTGTGGTGAATTGTATGCATAGGTACGGTTTGCAAAAATGTAGGTAGACGCATGTTTTTCCAATGAGCCTCATTTACTAATAATAGAGCAGAGAAACAGCTGTCCAGTCAAACGAAATAAAGTGGATGTGTTTGTATGCGTGTGAGTGTTAATATTCGTATTTGAAACATTCAGCAGTTTAATCTTTAACACATATATGACACACCAGAGTTACAGTCATATGACTGACAGGTGATTTTATTATCGCAGATGAAACTAACTGCACAGAAACTAGAGCAATTTCAGAGAGTAATGACCTAACCAGGGATGCTACTAACTTCGTTTAACTATTCAGTAGTGTTTTCCCTCCAGAACAGGTTGCAGTACATGACAACAAATAATTTATTTTAAATGGCCTTGATGTGAGTGCATTTTTTAGAGGTACAATTATTTCATGTAATTTCCTAATTAATGTAAACTTAAAATTTGCAAAAATTAA
>NW_015764275.1:0-644 GCF_001515625.1 Sinocyclocheilus rhinocerous
GCATTATTAGTATATCTCAGTTTTGACTGTATATCACAAGAGATTTTATTTCTCGTAATTGTGACTTAATGTTTTTCCAATTTATAATTGTGACTTTATATCGTAATATAGCAGAAGAGATATTATTTCTCTTAATTGTGGCTTAATTACAAACTTATATAATAAATTTCAACTTTAATTCTCACAATTGCGACTTTATTTCTCACATTGTGACTGTATATCTAGATAGTTTTATCTCACAACTGTATTTTAACTTTATGGTTTAGTTAACTTAACAGCGAGTCCTCCAACAATAATATCGCTGTCAGTGTGAACAGGCCGCGACAAGACATTTTCTAATTCTATGGCATTAGAAATAGCTCCTCCCACTGTGAAATCTCATTGTTTCTCTCTTCATAAATGTACATACATCTGATTGGCTGTGAACGTGTCATGTCACTCAGCAGTTTCTCGTTCAGTGTGGGCAAATGATCTTGGCAGTGAATTCATCACATCGTGTCCCGTTTGGAAGTCTTATTGAACTTGCCATTAGATTCTTTAAAAAAATGCACATTATTTAGCATATTTTGTAAATATATAAATGATGAATTATAAAACGCCTTCCTGAATGCTTACTAATGTAGCTCCTCACTACACTCTAAAAA
>NW_015764276.1:0-644 GCF_001515625.1 Sinocyclocheilus rhinocerous
ATTCACAGATGAATAGAAAGTTCAAAAGACCAGCATTTATTTGAACATTATAAATGACTTTACTGTCACTTTTGATCAATGTAATGTGTCCTTGCCGACTGAAAGAACTAATTTCTTTCCAAAAATAAAACCTTTTGAACTGTACGAAATACGGCTTAGCGATAAAAACATACAACACGCACACGCAGAAGCCCAGTGTCACAAGTAGCACGAATCAGCAAGCGATGAGCGACTCACACGACGCCACAAGCAATGAGATGATATGTGCCATTTGACCCCAGACCCTCATAATAATACGACTCCCTGTGGAGGAGCACCTCTGACGTCACAGGAAGCACTGCAGCGACTTCCTGTGAGGTCAGAGTCCGCGCTCCTCCACGCCAGACCCTGTGGAAAATAAGAACCTTTTCATTAGAGGTTCGGCGCCTTCGATCCTTTGACTTACTTTCTTCCTCGGGTCGAGTTATAACTCCCTCCATATTTCTTCCGATTAAGGATGAGAGCAGCGATTTCTGGCACGTAGCGAGCAAACATTGCCTACATGCATGGGACAGAGAGAGAGACGGGCATGCAGACGGGCCGAGCGCACTGAGCGAGCGCAGCCCAACCCGCGGTACTTACTTTCTCCCATTTACTGCACTATA
>NW_015764277.1:0-644 GCF_001515625.1 Sinocyclocheilus rhinocerous
CCGGAAGGAGCCAAATCCAAGATGAGCTCCTCGAAAGATAACTGGCTTGGGTGAGGACCGCTTTAGGATTCTGACCTAGTTAACCCTGTAAAGCCTGACATAAGAAAGAATAGTCAGAAAACTCTGCTTTTAAATGGAACAGTTGAGTGAAGATTCAGAAAGTTGAGGCTCACCTATTACGTTTTCCGTTGAGCATCATTTTTGATACGTCGGGATTTTATGGCACATATGATATTATATAGTGAGAATATGAATGAAAAATTTTACTCCAAGGCCTAAACTGAGCAAAAATATGCAGTTATGCAGATGAAGTTCTTTATAAGGCCAAAAAGTAAGATGAAATTGTGATAGCTTGTAATGTAAATCAATGACATCTTTAGAATAGTATCTTTAGCATATCTGTATAGTATATCAGACTGCTTAGCATAAAATGCATATCAGTTGTCTTTCTTTATTTTTCAGTATGATTTTTTTAGATTATATTTAAATACTTTTATTATCAAAGCTCTGTAGTTTCAAAACATATAATATAGTGCAATACAATCATGACTGAGTCCATGAGACTTAAGTCCAGTAAATGTTCATCTCAGAATATTACCAACAATATAAAAGTTATTCTTATGTTTACTTTATAAAAATCAGTA
>NW_015764278.1:0-644 GCF_001515625.1 Sinocyclocheilus rhinocerous
TTGTTTGTTTTTATAAATGACCAAAGCTCAAGGAGAAAATCGAAATAAACAAACCAATCAAATGGCTTGAACAACATTGAGGCTTTACTTCTACCTAGATACAAATGACCATTTTGTGAATAAAAAAAAAATAAATAAGAAAAGTTAACCAGGAAGTGGAAATCATATGTGAAAAATCAGAAAGAGAGAAGTCACTCTCTTTGGTGCTTGTGTGGGTTAATTTTCTCTTTAACAATGTTGTATTTAATAAAGTTAAATATACAACACTTTAAATATAGAAGCATTTTAAATAAGAGTAATTGTCCTCAGAGGTGATTGTTCTGTCTCCAAGAAATCTGTAAGTAGGTAAAAGAGGGAGTTAAAAAGGGGAATGTCTTCCTAATTGAGCTTATATATATATATATATATATTGTTTTAAGTTACATCTCTTTTTGCTGGGATTCTTTTGCTAAACAGCCCTAAACGGATTCCCATTCAATTTCAATGGTAGTTCTAAACCACTATGGATGCAATATTCCTTTTTGCCGCTAACACCCTGGTGGCGCTCATCCGTGTTTTGGCACCCGGGGAAGTTTGAATTCGCAATTGTTATCCCGACTCTACGGTGGCCGTAAAGTGCAAAGCAAATCACAATTCTGAAAACA
>NW_015764279.1:0-644 GCF_001515625.1 Sinocyclocheilus rhinocerous
AACGGTGTGATCTGGTCTCGTGCTTTTGCTGAGTGGAATAAGTGAGTGGGTTTGTAAGCTGCTAGAATCTGTGTCAGTGGGCAAATGAACCTGTGATGCTTTAAGACAGAAGCACAGTTCGCACCCAAATGGAGTCGTTCATAAATGAATCATGCCAGATGGGCCTTTTTTCACCCTGTTCACACATTTAATGAGCAGATAGCAAAATGACAGCTGAACCATAAAGATTTGCACGCACTGAAAACACACACGCATATGTGCGAAACGAGACAGTGTGCTCATTTGAACAAAACACTGATATGTACGGGACACAGCGTCTTCTTCTACCTTTCATATTTGTTTATGGTAAAAATGCGGATAAAACACTTTTAATATATTTTTGGATTGTGCATATTTGTTGGCCTATTAGTATACACACTATTACGAAAATAATATCAGATGACACTCAGGTTATTCATTTCATTTGAGGCAGGAAATCTGATTTACCAATTAAATAGAGGATATTCTTAAAGGGATAGTTCACCCAAAAATGAAATTGGCTCAAAATTTACTCTGAAGGCATTCAAACTGTAGATGAGTTTGTTTCTTCATCAGATTTTAAGAAATGTAGCATTACATCACTTGCTCAGCAATGGATGCTCTGC
>NW_015764280.1:0-644 GCF_001515625.1 Sinocyclocheilus rhinocerous
CTGAGGTAAGGGAGCTGCTAAAGATCAGCTGTCAATGGCTCTACAAATGTGTGCACGAGCGTGTCGCTACACTTGACTGATAAGGTTAATCAACGAACATCTTCTTCGGCCCTGAAGACACAGACTAACAAAGCCTTGACAAACACGCAGAGTCAAAGTTTGCAAGTGGCAATCCTGCTTAATAAACAGTTACAAATGAGATGAAGAAACCAGAGCTGACAGTGCAAACATGACACTTTTAACATGTAAATACAGCCCAGTGGAAAATTAAGTTACACTGTGTGAATATTAATCATTAAATGAATTATGGAGAAAGTGAATTAGTCATGAAGACTTTGCTCTGGAGTGAAGTAACTTAACATACATATTCATAAGCCATGCTTCCAGTAGTAGGATTGGTTAGTTATTAAGTTGATTAGTACACACCATAATACATTTCAGTAAATTGAGCAAAGCCTTCCCTTAAGTAAAATTTGCAAATTACAGCATGCTAAATTTAGAATTTTGCAATAACTTTATGCACATCTAGTATATGGATACACTATATGATATATAGAACAATATAAAAATGTTGTATTTTAACTGATTGACATTTTTATAGAATTAAAGGGGTCATATGATGCGATTAAAATTTTTCCTTTCTC
>NW_015764281.1:0-643 GCF_001515625.1 Sinocyclocheilus rhinocerous
AAAATGTACCCTTATGACTGGTTTTGTGGTCCAGGGTCACATTTGGAGTCAATTCAGCTGAACAGAAGTGCATGAAAAGTGCCTCTGAAATAGCCATTGATGCACATAAAAAAAATCAGGAGACATGAGGATTATGCCAAAGCTCACTTTACAAAATGGGCCAAGAAATTAAAGACATTTCAGGGATGCTGGAACTATTCTGAAAATGTAGCCTTACAAGCTATATATAAATAAAATAATGTATATATATACCCGACAATGCAATACATTACATTGGAATGTGTCAACTGATCATGTGATTACGGTGTAAAAAGCTTGTAAATACTGATTTTTAATCTAATGTTTCAGGCCCAGAGTTGCCTTTTCTGCCATGGAAGCACACAAGTTTTAAGCTTCAGCTTCATTGGCACAATTTTGGTGGGGAAAGGGTCACTGGGACCTTTATTTTCAGGAGTGGACTGAAGCGTTAACGGCTGTCTATGTTGGTGCTGACATGAGGAAAACGTAAGAATGTCGGACAGCTTGACTCCAGATGATCTGCCTCTCCTCTGTCAACCAATAACACAACAATGGCAAATACTTCATCCCTCCTCCAACCAGTCAAGAAAAGAATGGCAGATGGCCCAGCAGCTCAGTTGTCTCA
>NW_015764282.1:0-644 GCF_001515625.1 Sinocyclocheilus rhinocerous
AAAAAAAAAAGGAAATCTAAAACAATTTTCACTCAGAAATTGATAGCAAACTTCACACGTTACACATTTGAATGAAACATATTATTTCAAAGTAGAAAGACAGAAATAGCATTTTCTCTTAAAAAACATACTCCAATAATCTTATTCACACCTTAGAAAAATATTTTTATGACAATAAAGGAAGTTTTGCAACACAAAGCTATAATGAATATGATGCAATACTATTACCATGTATAAAAACTCAAATAAATAAGGATAAAAGAAATTGTACCTCTTGTAGTTCTTATTACTGTACAGTAATTTGATTATAAATAAATTAGTCATAAATAACTTGCACTATTGTGTATTTATTAATTAATTACATAATGATAGTATTTGTAATCATCATTTAAATATTTTTTTTTATTAGGGTAATGAGATTGTTTGCATCAATGTAATAAGATGGCTTAATTTCCTTAAGACAAACCTATATATTTATACAATGTTCATGTCCAAACCGTTCAATGTAAAGTCAGTAACTACCTGAATCACTCTGAAACCTCCTGCATGAGCTGATGTCTGAAAATCAAAATGAACTGCATCAGTTTGGACAGAATACCCAGTTTAGAGGCAACTGAAGTTGGCCTAGCGAATTTTAGAGCAAA
>NW_015764283.1:0-644 GCF_001515625.1 Sinocyclocheilus rhinocerous
TAATGTGCTATTCTGCTGAAAGTGAAAGTGCCAACACTGATATTGACGCTCAATTAGAGTAACGTTAGGCAGGAAAATAACATGAACGATAATTGACTTGGAGGACTTGCTACACTAGCAATATGACATACTGATATCCTCTATGGCGTATCTATCAGAGTCTGTCAAAAACATGCCATAATACACAAGCAAATCAAAAGGTTTTGGCCGTCATGGAGTCTGTTAGTTTGTGTAATAGTGTTAGACTAGTGAAGCAGGTTTTTGATGGTGTGTTCAGTCTGTGAGCACAGATGTGTTGCTGTAATAGTGCTGCTTGTTGTGTAATGTGCTTGCAGTGCGATGGGGGTGAAGGCGCAGCGTCCTCGCTGCTTCTTTGACTTTGGCATCAGTAATGTGCCAGGTGAGACTATATGCACAGCAGCTCTTCAGTACCTGAAAATGTGGGATGAGTTTCCCTGTATGATCATTTTCTCCTGGTTTTCCTTTCTGCAGCGGGACGAGTGGTCATGGAGCTTTTCTCGGAGGCATGTCCCAAGACATGTGAAAACTTCCGCTGCCTGTGTACAGGTATTTATAGATAACTAGATTGACATCTCTATTAGGGGTGTGCGATATTGACAAAAAATTATATCTCTATTTTATGG
>NW_015764284.1:0-644 GCF_001515625.1 Sinocyclocheilus rhinocerous
TCTAAGAGAGCCTGTGGCAGCTTGATGAAATTCTTTATCAGTTGCTGGAGATGATTTGTGCTGCACATGAGCCTCACCGTCCTCATTACACGGCTCTCCCCGCAGCTCGCGCACCAGCTCGTGGTGCTCGGTGTCCTCCAGAGCCTGAAGGAATTTGGAAAACCAGCCAGCTTCGTTTTTCACCAGCCTTTTGAGGAGCAGCCGAGCGCCACCTATGTTCCCTTGATTCTCTGTGAGTTTCAGAATCTGCCGGAGTCATAATGAACAAATAGTTAATGCGTTTAATATGAGTGACAAGAGGGAAGAACCAACAGAACAACGCTGACAGACACTAGACAAAGAGGCACACAGGCCGGTTAGTTAATCTCAATATGGGTCATTCGTGATATGCAGAACGTTTTGAATTCTTAACATTCATTTAATCTTTTTTTTTTTGTTATTTGTAATTTTTTTAAGTATTTATTTAAAAAAAAGGCTATGTTCAGAAATGTTGTTTGTTCAAGCTCAGACACGTCACCTTTAATTAATTATAATAATTATTCATGCATAATAATTTATTAATATTAAATAAATATAAATAAATTATTATATATAAATATGGTATATTACATCCAATATTAAATGAATAAATATAAATACATTAT
>NW_015764285.1:0-644 GCF_001515625.1 Sinocyclocheilus rhinocerous
TTCTTACATAAAAAAAATTATAACAATTATATTTAGAAAGGAGTCTAATATCTAAGCATAACTAGAAAAAAAATTTAACGGAATATAAAAGTGTTTATTAAAAAAAAAAAGAACAAATAAATAAAATTATAATCATTTCTATTTCAGTGTGCAGTTCATATAGTGTTTCATTTTTGACGGCATACAGATTTTCTAAATTAAAAAAAAAAATTATAACAATTATACACAGAAATGAGTCTAAGAACTAAGCATAACTATAGAAAAATTAAAGTGACTACAAAAATGTTTCTTAAAAAGCATGGAACCCTGTAAACAATCAAACAAACAAGTAAATAAAAAAAAATTACAAATGATTATACATATACCTTTATTATATTTAACTCATCATTCTTAAAAATGTGGAGCTTATGGCACAAGATGCTGAAAAACAGTGAAAAAACGGCATATGTATCCTATTTCAAGCTGTATTTTATGTACTTTTTCATTTTATATGAACACATTTCAGACTCTATGCTCACTTTTCAATGCATTTTTATTTACTGGTAATACTTTATAAGCGAATGGTTTCATAATAGATGTAATTTTTTCTGCTTATTTTTTTCTAATCTCTCCATTCTCGAGTCTGTTAATAAAGAAGTTTGAAA
>NW_015764286.1:0-644 GCF_001515625.1 Sinocyclocheilus rhinocerous
CTTTCTTTTTTTAATGCTTTAAAAAGCTTAAGAAACAAGTGTCCATTGTGATGGATTTGTCTTTTGCTTTTTGACAGACAGTAAGCCAGGGGTCTGAAATCTACTGCCCTCAAAACCTGTCATATGTTTTGACCTGCCCACAACACGATCACATTCACCAGACTGCTAAAGTCAAACCAGCTTTCATGATATGGCTGGTGCTAAGCTACAGATGGACATGCTCATGGATATGTGGTTTTTAACCACATACTGTTTATTCTATGTTTCATACATAGTAGCAAATGACATTTATAATTTGTAAAAATACACAGTTGTAACCACTGAGAGAATAACCTTTCAAACATAATTTGACAATGTGTTTTACTTTTATTCTTCTCCCAGTTCTGCCAGCCACTTTCACGTCTTTTAGGAGAAGTGGAAGAATGTATGCATTGTGAATGTGATAAGTCTCACTCCCAGACTGTGCTGCAACATAAAGAAACATGGCTGCCCCCACAGCTCATTATAATTCACAGATGATATAATATGACCACTATAAAATTATTAAAGAATATTTAGAATCAGAATATCTAGATAACAGGTACCCTTGTCGTTACATGCATGCTATCTTAAAGGGTTAGTTCACCCAAAAATGAAAATTAGTC
>NW_015764287.1:0-644 GCF_001515625.1 Sinocyclocheilus rhinocerous
AACTTATTTTATTTCAGCCTGTTGCCAGTGCAAAATTTCTCATTTTCATTTAGTTTAACTTGTAATACTAAAACAACTAAAACTGAAGTAAGAATGAATAAAAACAGTAATACAAATGACAAAAACACAACAAATTACTAAAACTTTAAAATTGAAATTAAAAACAGAAAGTATAAACAGAAAAACTAGTGGTTCAATGGATCACAAAACTCACGGTTCTGATCATATTACGGTTTTTGAGTCACGCATTGGATCGTTTTTTGGATCAGCAAGAAAAAAAAAAATTTCAATGTAACTTTGCTTTCTATTTATTACTTAAAGCTAAGTACTTATTCAATCCACAGCAAAAACTACTATCCTAGCTAAGAAAATTCAAACATGATTAAAGACAAGTAAACAGCCAATAAAAAATAAGAACAAATACACAAATTATATAGATTAAACACATAAACACATACATAAACACAGAACAAAGTTACAAATAAAATAAGGTCCAACCGTAGTTTTCAGGTACAGAAATGTAATAATTAAGTGTAAAATAACAGTGCATAGTGTTCACTGTATAAATGAAATATAGATTAATCTTTGTCAAAGCTGTCTTTTGTTGTTTGATTAGCATTAATGACAGCAGCAGGTATTTATAG
>NW_015764288.1:0-644 GCF_001515625.1 Sinocyclocheilus rhinocerous
TCTTTCTGTATCTGTCTGTCTTTCTGTATCTGTCTGTCTATCTGTCTTTCCATTCACCCATCTGTCCATCCATCCATCGGTCAATCGATCCATCCATCCATCCGTTCGTCTTTTAAAACTTACAGACATATTTTTGTCAAGCCTACATCAAAGTTTTTCATGACAAGCTGTACTTTTATAGTTTACAGCATGCCGTTATTTGTAGAATTAACAATTTACTTCTAATCTGCATTGACAACTGAAATGACTTTTCTTTTGTTATAGATGGCCCCAGCCTCAAAACTAAACAACACTGACTGATGAGAAATGAATTACTAGGCTCTTGTGGAAACAATTGTCACCCACAGAACAAAGCATTTCATTCTCAGATGTGAATGTTCATGTCCATGTTCCTGCTTGCCTTAATTTAGATTCTGCCCTTTTGTTTTGACTGCAGATGTTTGTGACACACGTTTCGGCAGTATCATTAAAAATCACTCAAAAACATCAAATTGTACATGAATATGAATTTTTAACAGTCAGATAGGACAAACTGTGTTCAGTGATATCCCTGAAAGCCCTCACAATTATATCTTATCTTGAGATTACAGTCTTTTTTCCCCTTCCATGTGGATGATATGAATCAGTGACCAAAATGGAAGCTT
>NW_015764289.1:0-644 GCF_001515625.1 Sinocyclocheilus rhinocerous
TCGATTAACCGGTGGGAAAATTTCCTCACTGTCACAACCCTAGTTTTCTTGTGGGATGAAGTCGTTTGTCATTTCCTTATAGAGGCTACGCTGCCAAGATAGAAATCTGCTCTTATCTGTTTACTCAGCTACCTTTGGTTCCAGCTATCCTGAGCTGCTCAGCGGTTAATCATTCACATCCAAAACACTGTACCCTGATCGGGTTATGTTTTGATATGATTGTGCTCAAGGTTGTACAGTTTTGCATGTGTAACCCTAATAAAATGACTCATTTATTCAGTTTTTTATGTCGTTTTTTTGAAGAAGGCCGTACATCGCTCTCCTTTCTGTTGTGGATGATTAGGTCTTCCCTCCATTCCCGTAATTTATGAGGACTGCGTCTGCTCCATTTCAGATTCTCTGTTTTATAGCCGCGTGTAAAGAGAGGTCACGGCGCAGGTTGAATGGATGTGATGTGAGCCGTGAGTTACACTGAGATATTACTGCTGTTTCTGCACATGGACTTTGGCCTGGTATGTGTCCAGTTCTCTGACTTAGTGCTGACATCACTTTCAGTGACAGCACATCCATGAAATGTTATCTGGGAATCCAGCCATACCCCAGTTTTTAACCAAAATGGTGCTGGTGTTTGGTCAGGGATCTGC
>NW_015764290.1:0-643 GCF_001515625.1 Sinocyclocheilus rhinocerous
AATAATGTTCTTTTTAGCAACATCATATGACCCCTTTAAAGTGAATTCCTCTCTCTAACGTGAGGGCTGGTATTCATGTGCCTGTTACTTAATTATTTTGCCTGCATAGCACTCTTAAATTATTATTATTAATAATTTATCTAAGCCACTCTCTTGTAATTCCAGACTTCCTTGATAATGGTGAGATCAGATCTGTGTGGGCCATACCATCTTGTGAAGGACTTCATATACAAAAATTACAATATTAGCAAAAATGTTTGGAAATGTACAACTGATATGTCGTACTGGCACACTAAGTTGTATAAACAGCCATTATGTTAAGACTGTGCCAGCCTACTAGTCTAGAACTAGTCTGACGTAGATTGGTCTGGTTGGCCAGACCAATCTACGTTTTTATTTACCTTACTTAAAAAAGGTATAAACAGTTTTAGAGAAAAAGAAAGAAAAAGTGCAGCCAGGCATAAAATGAATAGTCGCAAAGCAAAACACTCAGGAACTCAGGAAGACATTCAATACCGGACGCTGGAGACAAGGAAACACAGGGCTTCAATACACAGTAACTAATACATAATACATACATACTAATACTAAGACAATAGTACATACAATTGTCAATTTGTATATTTTTATTCCTTATTTACTT
>NW_015764291.1:0-644 GCF_001515625.1 Sinocyclocheilus rhinocerous
TAATAAACAGCAAAACAAATAATGCATTGTCTGCATTAGAAAGGGGAAAAAATAACTTTTAATTGCTCGGAGGAATATCAGTCGGCAGAATCAAACCATACGTCAACTGTCAAGCCTCAACAATGGCGGATCTGCAGGAATAATTCAATCTTGATGGGTAAAGTGTGCAGATAGCGCTTCGCTACTAACACCCTAATGGCGTCTACATAGAGCACTGGACCAAGATTCAGACTAATTTAAACTTGAAAAGCGCCAGGAAAATAAAATGATCCGAGTTACATCTTTTAATGAAACGGGGGTGGGGGGAGGAATTAATTTTTTTATTCACTTTCACCGAGACACAGGAGCTGCGTCTCCGTAGCATAGACGTTAAGAACAATGGGTGGTCGACTTTCATCAAAAAGACAAGCCTGGTAATGAATCCATACTCCCTATAATGAGGATACACATAAAAAGGCTTGTCAGAGTTAATGAAAAACTACTCTCTACACGCTCCTGTATGACAGCAATGGAAGATAGCGGCCTTTGAATGGTCATCATCATCCATTTCAACAAGCCTATTTTTACCACTGCTCAGGACACTTGATCTTTTGTTGCTCGTCATTGCATTAGTTAAATGGAATCGTTCACGCGGGGAACACACA
>NW_015764292.1:0-644 GCF_001515625.1 Sinocyclocheilus rhinocerous
TGATCCCTCCTCAGGGAAAGGCAACTGAGGGGAAGTCATAAATAAGGCTTAAAGCTCTAAAGCATGTCTGCATTCCAGCTGAGTGTCTGGGCAAACACCAGCAATTTTCCGCAGCATGAGAAAGTGGCCGTGCGCCCGTCCTTAAGCATGACACTAGCTGTCTTGGACATCTCATCCAGATGGTAGGACGTTCTACTGATGAGTGTTTAGAATAAAACATCAAAGCAATTTAGTCTCAAAATATGTGACAAATAATAAAGTGAATGTTACGGTTTTATTCCTATTTAGCCATTATTGATGAATTTCGAGAATCTAATTTGTCTATCCAATTATTTATGTATGAAATTCCAATCCATTTGAAAAAGCAGTTCATTTAGCACACAAATCTTAGAGCCAACACCACAAAACATGAGGTGGGACAATTGTGGCATCAAGCACAAGCGTTTGCAGGTACTACAAAGCAATCTTAAATCTTAAAGCAATGTTTATAGAACTTTCTCATAACTTAATATTTGATATAGGTTCTCATAACATTGAAAGAAAATGTTCTTAGAACAACATTCTCAGAACGTCCTTATGATGTTATTTGTATTTGATGAATACTCTACACTCTAAAAAATGCTGGGTTAAATACAACCCAGTGC
>NW_015764293.1:0-644 GCF_001515625.1 Sinocyclocheilus rhinocerous
GAGTCTCTTCATGCCGATCTGAAAGCCGTTCATGGACTGGATGGCAGCCTGAGCGCTGCCCGGGTTATCAAAGCTCACAAAGCCTGGAGAACGAAGGGAGAAAGATGGAGACAGAGAGAAGACGACAGGTTAGCACCAGATGGATGAGAAGGTAATGCGATGGACAGATGGACATTAGATGGGATTGAGGGAAGGGGAGAAATGAGGCCAGAAATGATTTTATGACAAAGAATGAGGTGAGCGTGAAATGAATGAAGGAGCAAAGGGTATCAAACAAGTTTACTTAAGTCATTGTGACACATTTTTACCACGTTTAACATTGAACATATATGCACAAAGTCCATCAATACAGTACAACAGCCTACATATTATACACAATAATCAGAAGCACAGAGAACATGCAAAATCTAATACACAATATCCAGTCGCTCCTAGCATTAGCAAGAGTTAGCCAGATCTTCTGTTTAATGACATGCAGAGTACAGAAAATAATTAACCTGCTAATGTTCAGATAGTGTAATGTCTCGTAAAATTGAAATGAAAATTTGTATTTCTGCTATGCGAGCAGCCACACTGGGAAGTACAAATAGTGACACTACTAACTTAACTACACTTTCAGTGAGTGAAAATGGCTTAGTTGGTTA
>NW_015764294.1:0-645 GCF_001515625.1 Sinocyclocheilus rhinocerous
ATTCCTGGAAGGGCAGCTGCCACACGTCGAAACAGCTGCAGGAGAGAAGAGAGAACGCTGTTAGAGACTTCAGCTGTCAGTAACCTGAAAACTTCATACAAAAATGTTGTCTGTTAAGTCAGTGGGTAGTGAGGAATGCTCTGCAACCATTTTATTAGTCGTTTTAAAAGGAATCTATGCAACTGGGCGAAGTATTGGACATGAGGGCTAAAAACTTCCCCACACAAATTGTGTAACAGGTTCAGTTGGTCACGTGAATTTGCAGCGTTGACCAACAGAACACTGCTTGCTTTATAATAGAGTTGGGAGAAAAAAGATTCTCTCTTCAACGATTCAGAATCGATTCTGAGCTTTCTTTTCTGCATATGCATGATTGTGCGTGCTAGAGACAGTCATATTATTCTTGCTGCCAATTACAGACAAACAAATGCACTTTATTAGGTACACCTGTTCAGCTGCTCATTAATGCAAATATCTAATCAGCGAATTACATGGCAGCATTTAGGAATGTAGACATAGTCAAGACAATCTGTTGAAGTTCAAACCAAGCATCAGAATGGGGAAGATATGTGATATAAGTGACTTTGAATGTGGCATAGTTAATAGCTATTTTTCCATCACCCTGTTTTTATGTGCATTTTGAAG
>NW_015764295.1:0-643 GCF_001515625.1 Sinocyclocheilus rhinocerous
CGGTGTCACATGATCCTTCAGAAATCATTCTTATATGTTGATTTGTTGCTCTGTTATGATTATTGGCACTCAATCATTAATATTGGTTCTTATCAATATTGAACACATTTTTTTCTGCTTCGTATTTTTGTGGAAATCATGATACATTTTATTTTTCAGGATCCTTTGTTGAATAGAAACTTCAAAATAACAGCATTTATTTTAAATAAAATATTTTGTTAACATTATAAATGTCTTTACTGTCACTTTTGTTATATTTAATTTGTCCTTGGTGAATAAAAGCATTTTAAAAAATGAATGGTAATATATTATGGTTTCCACAACTGTTTTCTCTATTGATAATAATAAATGTTTCTTGAGCAGCAACTCAGCATATTAGAGTGATTTCACTTAAGACTGGAGTAATGATGCTGAAAATTCTAATTGAATCACAGGAATAAATTAAATTTTAAAATGTATTCACATAAAAAAACAGTTATTATAAATTGAAATAATATTTCACAATATTACAGCTTTATTGTATTTTGATTAAAAAAAAATGCAGCCTTGATGAGCATAAGAGATTTCTTTCAAAAACAATCTTTAAAAATGATGCCAAACTTTGACCGGTTATATGTTTTAAATTAACCATTCAATTTGACGA
>NW_015764296.1:0-645 GCF_001515625.1 Sinocyclocheilus rhinocerous
CCTGAGTCATTTAATTGTACTTAACTGCTCTAATTACAGAACGGGAGAGAGCCAATGGTGGCAAACACTAAATCGGAAACAAAAGGAGCAGTGAACTTTGATGTACCCAAGCCTAGAGCCGTGAACTGAGCGACCCGGCAACACACAACAATATTAGCTGCGGTCAACGCTATTTCCTCACCTCACAGACAATATAGTAAGTAAGATAGCAACCTGGCCATTCAGAAAAATAAACGTGGATGTGTTTCTGAACTGTCATTCAAAGTGTGTCAACAGCCAATGTAACAATTCATGCCTTTTGCCAACCATTTTTGTAGGTTTAATTGATTTGGTAGGGGAGCAGTAGGTATGAGGAGCCCTGCTGGTTGAAGAAAGGTTCTTATTCATTATGAGACAGAAATGAGACATGTAGAACTAAGTACGGTAAAAAAAAACTTTGTCATCTTATATCCTTTTTGTGGGCCACTATCCTGCAAATAGCACATTGTACACTTTCAAACTCTGCAAAATCAAAGGCTTCTTTACAGGCCCTACAAAGCGTTGATTCATTCAAGGCTAGTAAGAGATGTCGCTCCTATGGGTCTGACCAGGTATTTCCTTCATATTTCCCAAAATACACTTCAGAAGTAGCCATACAGTGGGAAC
>NW_015764297.1:0-644 GCF_001515625.1 Sinocyclocheilus rhinocerous
CAAATAAATGCAGCCTTGGTGAGCATAAGATACTTCTTTCAAAAAGATTTTTAAAAAATCACATTTCTGAATGGTGGTGTATGTCCTATCCCATGTTTTCCAGAATTTCTCTGAGCATTTTGTTTTCAAAATGATTATTTTTGGCCCTTTTTTGATAGACAGCCTCAGAGGAGGCATAAAATGATGAGAAACAAGATTTGACACAACATTTGACACACAACGTTTTCTTTTCTGAAAGACTGATATACCAGTATGACATATGCAACAGAAAGAAGTTATATTCTTCACAGCCTTTTTTTCATTCACATCAAATTAAATCTGGTGTTGTACCAGAAATGAAAGCAAATTACCTGAGAAACACAGCCTGTGTGATGACACTCTGCTACGGCCTGGTGTGAGGGGACAAGGGGTGCTGCTGATGGGCCGAGCGTTCATCAGCGCAGCGACCAGCTCTTCCTCTGCGTGATGCTGAAGACTGCTGCTGGATCTCCAGGACTCCTGCCCTACAACTACAAATAAAACCAACAATGAGAACCCCACACAGCAAGACAACCATCATCATGTGGTCTTGAAGATAATCCACTATCAGAGCTAACATACAGTTTACTGAAGAAGGTCCATAAGTTATTGTACATCACAGCTCT
>NW_015764298.1:0-645 GCF_001515625.1 Sinocyclocheilus rhinocerous
TAATTCACCAAACTATGCAATAATCGCTAGAAAGGTTGCAAACTAAAATCCATGCTATCAAGCCCTAAGCGGAAATGGGGCTGTTTACGTTTTGAGACTAGGCAACAGTAGCGTTTTTCTTCTCCCATATGAAATCAAATCCCCTCTCGCCAATAATCCTTTGGTTTTTTTTCCCCTGATTTCTTTATTTCGCGTTCCTGTTTCTGGCCAAACTGGTTAATTGTCTTTTTCTGTATGTGTATATGTGTATTTATAATAACATATGCACTTTCCGTCTCATAGGACCACTATCAAAAGGGCATTGAAACATAGTCAGATTCTGCTCAGAAACACTAGAATAGCTGCTGCGTTCTTGTTGAACAGGCAAGGATGCAGTGGCAAAGTGAGGATTTTTTTCTTTGTTCGTTTCTGTTTGGGAAATACGGTATGATATCGCAATCTATTAAACACCAAGGAAGTACCTGTACCAAACAAAGCTGCTAAACTGATTTCGAACCCCACTGTGTTACGTTAAAGCTATTTTTCCATTGGAATCCCATCGGTTTGTCCGACATTAACTGTGTGTGCATCATGCCGAACATTTTCAAACTAAATGACCAGTGACTCGATTGTGCATTACCATTTTCATGCACTTCTGGTATCTCA
>NW_015764299.1:0-645 GCF_001515625.1 Sinocyclocheilus rhinocerous
AACAGAATGTTCAAAAGGGACCATCAAAATAAAGTGTTACCTTATTATTATTATTATAACCACTTCTCACTCTACCTTTTACAGTCAAATTTTGGCATGTTTACAATATTTCTCCCTATTTTGAACCATGTTTTCTCACAGGATTCCTGTTGTGCAGATTCCTTTTACTCTAGACTAACCGTAACCTTCAAATATAGCTTTTGGCATGTTTAAGATTGAAATGAAACATCATCAAGACCCTTTCTGACGTTATCTTCCTCATAGGGACATTTGCACATCGAATGCTTTCTGGATTTTGTCAGGTTTTGTTATTCTTGTGAATATAACAGAACAGCATAATAAGTGACCTTACATGATACGGGCCAAACCACAGATATTACATGTTAATAAAAAGTCATTACTGCAGTAATTACAATAACAATGTGTGAAGCTGCTCCACAAAACTATTAGAAATTAAATACATAATATTCATTATCAATACTAAACACCTTGGTAATTACACTGTAACATGAGAGTTTGAATGGAAAAATAAGCTAATCCAGATACACCATTAAAGCTAAAACTTCTTTCATAGCCATAGGGAACAACACTGTGCTGTCATTGCTGTTGTGGTAATACAGTAACGGGCAGATGGAGAATCTGAAG
>NW_015764300.1:0-645 GCF_001515625.1 Sinocyclocheilus rhinocerous
AATAAAGAATAATATATAAAAACAATATATAAAAATAATATAAAAAATATATAATATATAATTATTATATAATAAAATAACAATAACGAATGAAAAATAATATATTCAGACCAGTCTAAATGTAGGAAAAGTAAAATAATTTTCTCTTGCTTTGTATTTTAAGATGTAAATTGAGCAGATATTTACCTGTAGCATCTCTATTCCAAGCAACAGGCGTACAAGACTTTCCTGATAGCAGCCAGAACTGATATTAGAGGGAAAATAAGTAACGATTAGAAAATTAGAGTAACAAAACAATTGCATAAAACATTTCAATGAATTCTTATAATGTTTCAGATGGAAAAACAAGAATCGGTACATTACTTGGTATCCTGCTGTGAAGTGGATGATGGCACGCAAGGCAGCAGGCAGTTTCTGAATCTCTCTGGGTCTTCAATGTATGTTTCCAGTGCAGATATAAATTCCTGGATTATCTATAAAACAGCCATTTAACAATGTAAACATATTTCGAGTAAGCTTCTTTTGTGAAAAGAAAAAAAAAGTGATATGATGATAAGCTGTATCTCACATTGGGGAATCTAGGATTTTTTCGTAGACGCTGCTGGAGCCGCTTTTGAAATATTACTTGGTCTACAGCTGTAAAAA
>NW_015764301.1:0-644 GCF_001515625.1 Sinocyclocheilus rhinocerous
ATTTCCAGGCCTTCGTGAAGCTGGCTCTGGAGACTCTCCTGGGCTCTTGTCGACGCAAGCATGGGGGCCCCCAGGGTAGGCAGGGCTGAGGTTTGCTCTTCCCACCACCCAGCCAATCATCAGCATCCATCTGACCGTCGCTTGACAGAGCATGGCCTAAGCCTCTGTAGTCTGTCCCTACTGTACCTCCTCACATGGGTCTCAGGTTTGAATAACGCTGCTGATTTGCTCATTGGAAGTTGGGCCAATATAAAGACTCCTGAGACTCTGTGACCCCGCCCTCATCTGTTCATTTGACTCCGCCCATGTCATAGATCTCAACTGTGCTGTACATAAATGAACTGATTAACAAATAAACATGATTTCATACGCTTGCCATAATTTTGATTTTTTTTTTTACTGATTTTTAAATCTAACTATTTATTTATTTAGCCTATTTATACCCAATACTATTCAAAAGTTTGGCGCCATTAAGATTCATGCTCACCAAGGCTTCATTATTATGATTATAATAATATTTCATAATATTATGATTTATAATTTAATGTGAATATTATACTTAATATTATAATTTATATTATATATTTATCAAATAATTGTTTTAATATATTTAAAAATGTAATTTATTCCTGTGATCAAAGCTG
>NW_015764302.1:0-644 GCF_001515625.1 Sinocyclocheilus rhinocerous
CATGGCTATTGTTTTGGTGTCATTAACATGATTAAGCATGTTTTTAACATTTTTAGCATATTTTAGCACATGGCTATTGTTTTGGTGTTATATTAACATGATTAAGCATGGTTTTTTTTTAAACATTTTTAGCGTCTTGTTAGCATATTTTAGCACATGGCTATTGTTTTTAGCATGTTGCTAACATGATTAAGTATGTTTTAATGTTTTTTAACATGTTGTAAACATATTTCAGCACATTGCTATTGTTTTAACATGTTGCTAACATGATTAAGCATGTTTCCAACGTTTTTAACATGTTGTTAGCAGGCTTTACTACATTGCTATTGTTTTAGCATGTTGCTAACGTGATCAAGCATGTTTTTATTGTTTTATACCATGTTGTTAGCATGTTTTGGCACATTGCTATTGTTTTAGCATGTTGCTAGCATGTTTAAGCATGTTCCTTACATTTTGTTTGCAGGTTTTAGCATATCACTATTTTTAGCATATTGCTAACACGATTAAGCATATTTCTAACGTTTTTTACATGTGGTAAACATGTTTTAGCACATTGCTAATGTTTTAGCATAATTATAGAATGATGTAACTCTTCCTTTAAATTTAAAGGGGTCATATGATGCGATTTCAATGTTTCCTTTCTC
>NW_015764303.1:0-645 GCF_001515625.1 Sinocyclocheilus rhinocerous
AATACACTGGGAAAAAAAGGTGTAGGGTTCAGAAATTGCTAGTAGATTTCACAAATAATTACAAAGAAATGGCAAGTTAAACATTGGATTAAACATGAAATTTAGAATAGAAAAAATTGAAATGGTAGCCTAAACTTTGCATTATTTATGACACACATTTTGGGTAAAATAATCTGTTTTGAACTATTTTTAGTTTTGAATGAAATTTTAGTTTATTTATTATAAACGTGTTTTATTTACATTTTTGTTTGGTAGGCCTATTTATTGCAATGTATTCTAGAATTGAATTCTCCATGAATGAATTAAAATTTGGGCCAAATGAGGTGAATTATGTATAAATAAACATAAACATTAACTACCTTTTGGAAACACTCCTTTGATGCCTTAAAATGCTTCCTATGTAGGCATCTCACTAGGCTTTGGAACAGTAGAAAAAAATCTGATCTCTCTATTTAATCCTCTGGCCTTTCAGTGCTCAAACCTTGCCGATAACATTGAAAAATAACGTTGGTATTACTGTAATGATTGAGGCTTTATGTGTTTAGCACTAGACACCTTCAAGGCCACCATAAGCTTTAAAACCGGGATGACATACGGTCGTATTTAGAGGAACGGACAGGAACCGCTTCAGTTGAAGCAAGTTTA
>NW_015764304.1:0-644 GCF_001515625.1 Sinocyclocheilus rhinocerous
TTCTTTGATGAATAGAAAGTTCAAAAGAATAGCTTTTATTTGAAAAAAAAAAATCTTTTGCGACTTTTCAAAGATAGATGACATAATAAATATTAAATATATTCAATATTTTTTAATGTAATAACATAATACATTAACATAATATTTATGAGATTTGTGTTTTGTATTTGGGTAGTTGTCATTTGTTATCTTTCTTGTTGTTATTCTATATTCACATGTTGATATTGAAGGTGTGACTTTTCATACAACATCTGGCAGTGTTGCAACTATATATATTCAAATTTTGGCTGTATGTGTAAAAGCATTCAGGGAGGTGTGTGGGGTCGGGGCCGTTATGGAGAGGGGTTTGCCTGTCCACCCTAAATGAAGCTTGGCAGCCATTTCCATGGTTCCCTGAGAACTGTCCAGCAGGCCACACACACACACATGCGTGCAAACACAAAGTCACAAGCTTAGGAAGTGTGTGTTGCTTTTAACATGAACATGTTATTTGCCTTTCTGAACTTCTTTGTCAAAATATATTCTGATGACTTTGTCATTTATCTTATGTCAAGCAAAATGGCTCCAGCACTTTTAGTAATAGGTTTTCACACATGTGTGAGCACAGACACATAGACAGTAATGTCTCAAAGGCAAAGGTGACA
>NW_015764305.1:0-645 GCF_001515625.1 Sinocyclocheilus rhinocerous
AATATGCGCTTGTTTTTTTTACAGTATATTCTGTTTAGGCATCCAAATCTACTGTACATATCCTGAAGAGATTTTCAGCTGTGGTGGTTACATTTGTGAAACATTAGTTTTGGTGTTTGTTGGGCAGTTTTGAGATATAGTGAGTCATTGAGTTTCATATTCATCGTCAGACTGACACCGATCAGACATTCAGCAGCTCGACTCTCCTGAGGCTGCGTGTGAAATTAGATTAAAGAGAAGTTAAATATGGCAACTGGTATTTTTAGAAGGTTTATGGGTTTGAAGACCACAACATACTTGTTGGGCCAGTTTTATGAAGAGTTAGGTGTGATCAAAACATCATTGTGAACAACATTTTTATGTCCATCTTGTAATTTAAAGAGGTATTTGAATACTTTTGCAAAGCCCAGTATTGATTTTGCATACATTTCAGTGCTTTTACCACAACTAAAATACCACAACTTTTATATGTGATCAACTCATTTTAACATACAGCATCGAGTGACTTATTATATTGCTGCTAGTGCCATCATTTTATAAAAAAAGACACCAATGTTCAATTTGTTACATTTATTAATAATAATTCCATGAGGAATGTTTAATAAAATTTATATTTGTACATTTATAATTTATAAAATTATAATA
>NW_015764306.1:0-645 GCF_001515625.1 Sinocyclocheilus rhinocerous
ATGTCAAATATTTAAAGAACAATTTGATTGACAGCAGTGGTCCTACAGGCAGATTTGTTCAGAATGAGGAGATTGATCGTACGATGTAAAGATCTAGTGTGTGCGTGAATATATTAACATTTTCTGCTAATTGATGTCATTTACCATAGAAATATAGTGTTTTTAAGCTTTTTTTTAACTGTTATAGCGCCACCTATGGTCCAATCTACATAAAATGTTCCATGTTTGTTTAGAATCACCTGTCGCAAGTTTTGTGTAATCGTTTGGGATTTATAGGCTTTTGGGTGTATTTGGACATGTCTCTTTTCTAAATGAACCCGTTATAGCTACCCAAAGGGTAAAGTTCAAAAATGTTTTGATAATGTTTCAGATAACTTTGATAACTATATTAAATTATGTAATATTTCATTTGATTTGATCATATTGTTTTTAATTTTAGATTTTTTTATTTTTATATTTGAACTGAAATAAGGTGATAAACAGATTCATTACACTCAACTTACATTACGCAGATAATGTATAGACTTCTATAATATACAATATAAGCTTCAAATAACTTTGATTAATGATATTTAAAAATATTACATTATATAATTATTTAAATGTTACCATATTGAGTGTGTGTGTGTATATAATATATATATA
>NW_015764307.1:0-645 GCF_001515625.1 Sinocyclocheilus rhinocerous
AAAGTGAAATAACTGAACGTAAACATAGGAGCCTGAGAAAAATGCAAATTTTAAAAGAAACTTTCAAAAGGCTTTTGCATCTGAACTCATGTTCTTTATTTTATTTTTTGTTTTGTTTTGTTTTCTCTTTAAAAAAAGGGTCTTTATTGGCATTTGTGGTTCCGTGATAAACCTTTTAACATCCAGAGAACTTTTGAATGGAGCCTTATTCTGTAATTTTTCATATATAAAACTTTGTCTCATTTGATTCTACTAAAGTTCTTTAGGGGAAATAAAATAGATGCAAATAAGACATACAGTGAGAGAGTGTCTAATGTTCTACTTTTATGATTATTTTTAACAGCTCCTGGTCACTGTCTACTTATGTTGTGTGGGGGGAAAAAGCCTGAATATTTTGCTAAACTTCGTTTTGGTTCCACAAAAGAGTAAAAACGTGGAATGACATGAGGTGAATGCATGATGACAGGTTTTAATTTTTGGGTGAACTATTTGTGTAAATGTTCTTTCCACAAATTAATTTAGCTCAAATCATTTGGTCTTGTACTGTATGTGTGTGACAATACAATGTTTAAAAAAATTACAATGTGAAAACTTTTTTTTTTCCTGCAGTGTCACCAAATCATGACATAGTTTACATTTTTGCAT
>NW_015764308.1:0-644 GCF_001515625.1 Sinocyclocheilus rhinocerous
ACTCACAATTTCTTCCCGATAAATATTTTAGAGCTTGTAGTTAAAATCTGTATTCATAATAAATAATGCCCATGGTGTTTTAAGATTTGATTAATTTGCATGACTTGCAGTTGTTCATGATTTAGTGGATAAGAATTAAGGATAAGGACTTAAAAATATATTTTTAGTCAAAAACCCAATAAAATAAATAAATGGCAAGAAAATGCACTTTAAGATTTAATTAATAATGACTTAATGATAATTAAATAATTTAATTTTATAATCAAATTCTAAAATTAATAATGACTTTTCCAGTTTTTCATGTTTACTAGATAAGAATTAAGCATCAGGTTTTAAAAAATATTTTTAAGCACAGTTTATGAAATATATAAATAAAATATTTTAGAATTTGGCCTAACTTGTTTTTTTTAGCTATTTTAGGCCCCCAGTTAAGAACCGCTGGGCGTTTCTAGGTGGTTGCGAGGCTGTTGCTATGCAGTTGCTAGGCTTAGGGTTTGAGTTCTTTTTCTCGGGCATAAAAACAGTCCTGCGTCCTCAGGTTTCTGTGATATTTTGGTGTCTAGATGCTTTCTTCGATTGAAGTTTTGCATTATAGTAATTGTGAGTGAGTGTGTGAGTGTGTGTGTGTGTGTGTGTGAGTGAGT
>NW_015764309.1:0-645 GCF_001515625.1 Sinocyclocheilus rhinocerous
AACTTACCAAAATCCGTATCCTGTCTCATGTAATCGCTCAATCAGCGTTTCAAACGCGGAAAGACGACAATAACTTGTAAACAATAGTTATTGTTTAAGTAATACAAAAATTGTGAACAATTTACAATAACTTGTAAATGTCATGTAACATCACATTTACCATGGAAAAACATATTCGGTGACCATGAACTTACTAGTGAGCTAGAAAAATGAACTCTAGAGAGAAGCATTTAAATATGCACCATTTTAACATATTCATTATAATCGTTTACTGTTCTTCAATATTTAATTTATGTTTGAATAACTCCGTCAAGTTTTTGTCACAACAACCACCATTTAAATATTTATATTTCTAAAAACAAATTGAAGCAGAAATATAATTATGTAATTTAAGAAAGTTAGTATTACAACTTTAACATTACAAAAAAATTGAGTATATTTTAAGTGTTTGTATACAAATCAGCAAATTTCATTCTTCCATATTATTGACCCTCACAGCATTAGTTGAGAGATTTATTTTTTCCTTGAGAAAAATTTGCCATGTCCTGATATACAGTATATATCCAAAATAATCGATATTGAATCGAATTCGAATCGCAGGCTTGTGAAGGATAATCGAATTGTGAAATTTGTGTCAAAACCCAG
>NW_015764310.1:0-645 GCF_001515625.1 Sinocyclocheilus rhinocerous
AGGCTATTGCTACAATTACACCCGTGCTACTTAAGACTGCTTTTGTGGTCCATGGTCACATATAGTATACAATAGACATAATGCAGAGAAAGAATGTGAAAATATTTTGCACTATTATTGAACAAACTAAACACTGAACTGACTTGAGCTGAATAATGATACTATTGGCTTTTCATAGCTGATTTAAAGCTGAAATTGTATTCATTTCATAATTGAAGAACTTTTACTGGGAAGCTGCTTTAAAACATTCTGTATTGTATAAATCGCTGTCTAAATAAAATGCAACTTGACAATGCTTGCCATTGTTAAAGATCTTGTAGAGTCATAATGCTGAAGTCACTGGTAAGATAAATGTGTGAACACTTCATTGCCCTCATTTAGGTTGCCGGACTGACCTTATCTCTGCCGTGTAGGTAGATGATGACATCTTTCAGAGGAAAGCCTCTCTTCTCACACAGGCTGCTCAGCATGTCTCGGAGGCTCACGCTGGGTCTGGCAGGGGCCAGGCTGGCGGTCCCGTCCGGCAGGTAGACGCAGCAGTACTTATCTGCTGTCGGAGAACCAGAACTCAAGGCTTCTGGATCAGAGATGGCCACATTGCAGCGCCCGTTCTGACAGAGAAAGAACGAAAAAACTACTAAAAAC
>NW_015764311.1:0-645 GCF_001515625.1 Sinocyclocheilus rhinocerous
ACGTATTAGATATCGTCTCTGACAGACAACATGTTGAAGCTGCTAAGGTAACTATTTTCTCCTTCCTCTCGGAAAGCAATGACATACTCAAAACATCCAGTAGTGTGGGTTTTCCCAGTGGAAATGTATGTATACTCCCTGAATCTCATAAATACTACTGTATATTGTGCACATTATTTTTTGACAGACACAATGTTACTGTTTTAGCTATCGCACATTTGTTGTTAATCAAGATGAGGATATGGCTGAGACCTTTTTGAAGGATATTGGTTTACTTACAGTATGCCCTTTTTGAGTACTTGAGCTCAACTGAGACTACGGTGTTTGTAGATGTGGAGGCTGTTGTGTTGACCTTGATTCATTGCAATATTGAGGTGTTCCATATTATTATTATTTTTATTTTAGAAAATAAACATGTGATTCCTCTCTTTAGAAATAAAATGTTTCTTGTTTTTCACTTTTCTTGTTGAGGACTAGTGCATCTATGAGCCTACATTCAGTATGATTAAAATACCTAAAGTACTGCTAAAACCAGATACTCTAAGACTTTTACTCAAGTCGTATTGGAATTGGTGACTTTTTTTAATTTCACTGCCACTGCCAAAACATAACATTTACTTACTATGGAAAATAAGCTATTCTCCC
>NW_015764312.1:0-645 GCF_001515625.1 Sinocyclocheilus rhinocerous
GCAGCTGACACAGAACAGCATACGCTGTTTACGTCCAGCTGATACACACAACCTTTGACCTTGCTTCTCAAATTTGTCCTGAAGGCCCCATCACAACACATTTTAGACGAGTTCAAGGAACACTGAACTAGGTGATTATAATACATATACAGTATGAACTGCATGTGAATTTCAACATTTTATTCAATTTATTATAATCCAGTTTATTGCATTTCTCAGACCATCTGATTCTGATAACTGGCTCATGTTATCTTATCATTCTTTGCAAAGTCTTGATTGAAGTTAAAGTGAAAAAGGAACAAATTAGTGATAACAGAACAATAAGTGAGCAGAACCTAAAAATTCTTAAGACAGCCACTCATAAGGATTCAGGCCCCTTTAATATAATATGGTTCACCACAGGACATTGAGGCACCTTTAGTTTTTACAACATAAGCTTTGACAGGGGAGCTGCCCTAGATCACACCTGGATAATGATTTTGTACACTTATGAATAACCTAGAGGTGAAACACGTCTTTGCATTGGCCTGGCATCAAAAACATGCTGCAAGCAAATCGCTGTCCTGTCAATCATTCAGCTGCTCTGCTATTAAAAGATCGATTATTCAAGAGGAAGCAAAAGCAAGCTGAAAGAGTTGCAAATCA
>NW_015764313.1:0-644 GCF_001515625.1 Sinocyclocheilus rhinocerous
AAAAAAAAAAAAAAAAAAAAAAAAAAATCCACTTTTTACAAAACCAAACCATATCCATATCCATTTTTTTTTTTTTTCAAATGTGCTTCAGTCTGGACAGTCAGAATGGATTTTAAGTGATTTTTGGGACACAATATGTATGCAGTGTCATACACAATGCAAATCTATGTTCGCTCACAAGAAAGCACTGACGTGAATGAATAGGGAACGTGAATGATCGGTTTTGACTGGTTTGAAATCTAGCAGGAACACAGCGAGTTAGATTTTCAAAAGGTCCTAGAACGCATACTGGCACTCAAACCGACTGGGATAAAGGCCTGTACCTGTGTGGGCATCTGTGGACGCAGGATGTTCTGCTCGGTCTCCATGCCAGAACCAATGGTGGTAATGGTGGTCTCAGTGCTGGTAACTAAGATCTGCTTGGTGTTGGAGCCCGGAGCTTGGTTTGTTGCAGATTTCAGATCCGTGTCATTCCCAAAAGCCAGGATGGCATTCTCTGTTTGAAAGGAGGGGAGAGAGTCAGATTCACAGCCCTGCCTTTTACAGATGAACACATCTGGAAGGCAGTCATGCCTCAGTTAGCTTTCTCTTTCAGACATGTCACTCTTTCAAAATGGGTTTGGATTTCGTCAACATGTTTTTTT
>NW_015764314.1:0-645 GCF_001515625.1 Sinocyclocheilus rhinocerous
CAGTTTTCAATACTGCATACCAGTGTGCATCCAATGGGAAAGTTCTGACATTTCTATAACAGATAAGAACAATTTAAACGATTGAAATGTAATTGATAGGCTGTGAAAGTGAGGAAAGATCCGGCAATCAAAGCAGAGGAGGATATCGATTTCTAGACATCTGAACAAATAGTTTCCTCATTTTAATTGGGTCAAAAAAAGCGTGGGATGAAATGGCTGGCCAGTTCAATTAAATGCAGTGGTTCAAAAATATTCTAGTTCTGCTACTAAATGCCACCTCTGACAAAGTTGGAAAAGTTTTTTCATAAAAAAAAAAGAGTTTATAGCTTTGAGTGCTTGAGCGTAACAGGAAAGCAGGTATACAGCATTTTTAGCGCTAGCTATCATTTGGTCACATCAAAAAGAAAACTATGCAAAACAGCTTTGGTTCTATTTTACCCTTCCTTCTAACAAGGCGAGAAACCAGTAGTCTTATCACATTCTCTTGTCGCTAAACATATTAACCACATTTCCATGAAATGCCCCTGCGGGAAGCCGTGCCTCAGCGACCTTGAGCGGCGTATCACCTCGCCGTAATATCTCATTGATACAAAGTCCTTACAACAGTGGGAATATTCCTGGAGGTATTACCTGCGCAAATAACAT
>NW_015764315.1:0-645 GCF_001515625.1 Sinocyclocheilus rhinocerous
ATCCAATAGCCTTTGCTGCTGCTTTGCTGCTATTGATAGTTAGAAGCAAGTGGTTTTAGGAAGAGGGACATTTTATTGGAAAAAAATTGGATATGATGATAAATCATCAATATTTCTGTTTCGCTTTCTCAGAACAGAAAGATACATTTTAAATGCATATAATTGCTAATTGTGTTAGATGCATATTAAATGAGTGTAATGGCTAAGCATATACTTTGTCAGATTCTGGAGTGCAACAGCATATATAGCACCTCAAAGCTAAATGACATGGGCTAAAAGCAACAAAATGTCAGCCTTATGCTTTGAAAGGTTTTTCAGATTGCATTCTTGGGATATACAACCTTAGAAACAGCAGCAGCTGTAGTTTGTCTGTAGTTCTGCTGTTTTATACTGTGTATGTTAACATGATGTGTCTGTTTGAAGGTGGAAGGCAGTTTTCTCTCTCCCTATGTGTCTCCGCGGGAGAGTCTATTCCGGCACATTCTGCTGGGCTCTGGATCACACACTCTGGCAGCTCTGGTGGATCACCTTGAAGCCATTAAAGGAGGGCTTGAATCTGCTGACATTGACCAATTCAAGAATCAGTTTGCTCTTGCCACTTGGACCATCCAGGGCTGTGCCAATGCATTGGCAGGGGAAGTATGG
>NW_015764316.1:0-645 GCF_001515625.1 Sinocyclocheilus rhinocerous
CGTTTATGAGGTTATAACATTCATTAGCCCTCAACAGATGCTGCAGCTGAATAGCTAACTAGCCTGGAGCGGAGCGGTTCTGGGCCCTCCTCCTGGCCGTAGCCGCTAGTCTGCTCCATTAATGGTCAGGGGGATTCATGACTGCCGTTGTCTCAGAGTCTCGCCGCTCACCTAAAGAAATGGGACAGATTTAAAGAGTAGAACCGCTGAACTTCAAGCAGCTCATAGCCCCGGCACATAAAACTGGCATTAAAATTTGTGATTGCAATTAAAGCGAAGTTACTCGCAATGAGAATGTCAGAAGCAGTTCTAATCATTTTTATCGCGCTGCTTAATTATTGTTACCCGTGCCTGCACGAGGGCCAAAAGTTTTACAGGCATTACATTTCAACCTATTGCTCCCCGCTTTGTGACAATCCATAACGGATCCATAATAGCCAATGCTCTCGAGGTTCACCAAAATACCAGAAGACTGCGAAATTAATTAAAGTATTTTAAAGGGGAAAAAAAGCTGAAAATATCTGATGAAAAAAATTACAAATGTTGCCTTGGCATTAAGCTTCAAAGAAAAAGAGTTTAAATAGAATTACTAAAATTAATAAATGGAAAAAATAAATACATAAAGCTAAATAGAAATATAAAATA
>NW_015764317.1:0-645 GCF_001515625.1 Sinocyclocheilus rhinocerous
AAAAAAAAAAAACATTTAGGTCTGTCATTGGTGAATGATTTCTTGCACACTTAGGTCCAAGTTCATTCATTTGATGCCATTCTGGCTGACAAGGAGTCGATAATTCAGGAGGTCAGTCCATCATGTGTATCACCAAGACAATGATTTGATATGAAAACTTAGACACATAAAGTCGAGTTGTTTATAAAACTTTACAGAAGAATTTCTTTAGTCATTGCTAAAATCATTCAGTGTTATTATTTATTTGGTATGTTTATAGAATCTGCAATCATGTTAAATTATATTTGTCCAGTATCATAACAGAAACTGCCTTCTTTCTTCTCTAGAAAAATAAACAGATAGATGAACTGAAGGTGGCCATTGTGGAATATTCCTCAGTTACAGAGGTGAACTCCAATTCTCTTTTTCTCTCTTCGTGTCTAATATCAGTAATCTGTCATTTTTACCACAGCGCTGTTTTTAATGCTGCTTTGGCTGTTAAGTTGTTCAAGAGTGACCACATTTTATTTAGATATCATATTGCCATGCCCATGTCTGTCCAAATTGTTAAAGTTTCACATAAACAGATCTTCAAAGAGCCATACAGCCTACTACAAAGAACTCAACAGTAAAGATTTATCCTTTGGCAGAGAAGTATCTATAATT
>NW_015764318.1:0-645 GCF_001515625.1 Sinocyclocheilus rhinocerous
ATGAATATTATTTTTAATAGTTAATTTAATTATTTAAATAAATGTATTATTTTGCAATATAATTCATATTTAATGTTAAATCAAATCATTAAATTTTTTTTTTATTTTAATACTTTTTATTTCATGTTAAATAATTTATATTTTAACAATTGTTTGATTTGATTCTTTAAATGAACCTTTTAATCATTTTAAATATAATTTATTATAATTTAAATTTTCTTTAATGTAAAATCATTTATTTACATTTTAAGTCATTTAATTCGATTATTTTTCTGCCAGCTCGTTTCAGTGGAACACTTTGAAAGTTTCTCTCAGGACATTGTCTCTGCTTTTCTTCTAAAGGAACAAACAGCAAGAGAGAAAAGTCTGTGTGCTGTCCTCAATGAACTTCATGAGTAAATAAGGAAAAGATTGTACTTTTTGTTTTGAGTAGAAAAAAAGCAGTAAAAAAAAAAAATGCAAGTGCAAGAAAAAATCCAAGCCAGCAATATTTCATTCTTATATCCCAAACCTTTGCTTTCTGCAAACTTTAGATGACAGGCCTTTGGAGAGCTGGTGGGTTTAGCTGAAACACGATGCTGTTTCCATATCTGGCTGATTTCCTCCTCGTATCAGGGTACAATTTAAAGTGCTGGAGTCCCAGAG
>NW_015764319.1:0-645 GCF_001515625.1 Sinocyclocheilus rhinocerous
ATTGAAAGAATGAGCTAACCTATAAAGGAACACTTTTTATGAGTGCTGGCAAATGGGACACAGTGCAAGTGCTAGGACGCATTTTGTTGTTTGGAATGATTTTGCTTTTAGTTTTCTCCTAAACTATACAGTAAAATGCATTGAAAATGAATACAGTGATATTCAGGGTCTCTGAATACGTATCAATAGAAAGAATGAGCTAATATATAAAGGAACCCTTTTTATGAGTGTTTGAATATAATGAACTGATCGAAGTGCAAGAATGTTTGGGGTGATGTTGCCTTTAATTTTATTATAATGCTAAAGCTTCATTACTCCAGCTTTCAGTATCACATGATCCTTCAGAAATCATGGTGATTGCTGCTTAAGAAACATTTTTTTGTTATTATGTGTGGAGGTGTTTTCATTTTTCGATAAACAGAAAGATTGATATATAAATATGAAATGGAAAACAAAAATGTGAATTATTTAAAAAAATATTTAAAATATAAATCTTTATTAGTAGTAGTAGTAGTATTAATGTCTTTACTGTCATTTAATTTTTTATTGCATATGTACAATGCAAGACAGAGAACATAACATTGCAAGACACACCACACTTGACATACTAAAAGAAAAAAAGAAAAAAAAAAAAGCAAGATTTGA
>NW_015764320.1:0-645 GCF_001515625.1 Sinocyclocheilus rhinocerous
GTTATTTTAAATGGTAATAATATTTCACAATATTACTGTTTTTACAGCATTTTTTAGTCAAATAAATGCTGCCTTGGTGAGCATAAGAGACTTTTTTCAAACATATTTTTGACTGGTAGTGTATGTAGATGATTCACTAACAAATGAGCAAGCTAAGCTCAAAAGCACGCAACAGCAGCACTAACTCGGCTTAGAATATCAGGCTGAATAATTTTTCCACCTCACTGCTTCCCACAGCGCTCAGTTTGTTTAAGGACACTCGGCGAACGCAGCGCTGAGAGCGTCTCTACAAGCACGATTTCATCCACCTTATTAAACTTCTACAGCAAAGTCCTCCAACACCCCCGAGACACAAACCAACCGCTGAAAGAGGCCCAGAAAATGACACACAAACACTCCCAGTTCCAACATCTCTCACTCAGGGCCAACAAACAATTTGACCTTTCAAGAATAAATAATCCCTTCAAACACTGCATCTTAACAGCCTTCTGTGTTTGCCCTCACTGAGCCAAAATGGTCAGCAGAGCGAGCGTCCACACAGTCTGTTGTCCGATTCATGGCACAGACCTCCCATTAAGCCCAAGTGAAGACTCTCTTTCTGGGAGATGACGGCCTGCCGCACTCGGTGCTGTGCCAAATTAGCCA
>NW_015764321.1:0-645 GCF_001515625.1 Sinocyclocheilus rhinocerous
GAATAGAAGGCCGCACCATGCTGAACAGATGGCCACAGGAAAATTAAAAAGACGCAAGAGCACAAATCAAAGAAAGGTGCACCTCAGGGATCCAGTGGGGCCTCCCCACAAACACACACTCAGACACACAGGCCTTGGCCTGCACTAATGTGGCTGTGTTTATGGGGCCGTGACGGAGTGTTAGCGTTGGCTTTGTGGCCCCAGCTCAGACACAGAATTGTAAGGTCAGCACTGGCGTCCATCCAGGGCCATTGAATCTATCCATTCCCTCGTGCCACACGGCTCAGGCTGGTCATTACTTCACTGAGCTTCCAGAGACTTCCACACACACACAATCTTTAACTCTATTAAATTTGCACTGGTGTAAGAAAGAAGCGTGTTTACCAATTCAGTGTTGCTTTTTAATACTACAGAACAATGAAAACATAATATTTATTATTATTTGTCATTCATTCATTCATTCATTTATTAATTCTATATTGTTCTTTGTGTTCTTTGCTTCTTTCAGTTAAAAAATAAATCTAATTTTAATATAATAATAATAATAATAATGATAATTGATTAATTGGTCATTTATAATAATAGTAATAATTATGTTTTTATTGGTTAAAGGGGTCATATGATGCGATTTCAAGTTTTCCTTTC
>NW_015764322.1:0-645 GCF_001515625.1 Sinocyclocheilus rhinocerous
ATGTTTGGATTAAAAGACTATTGTTTCGTGTATCCCTGGTCTCCTTGTTCCTTGCTCCATGCCTTAAGGGAAGTGTGACAACTGGATGGAAAAAGCAAAGTCTTTAGATCTTCTGTTTTTCAAAAAAGAACGAAAGACACCAGGGTGAGAAAATGAGGAGAATTTTTATGTGGGGGTGAAATATCCCTTTAATGTCTATGCATTTATTCATGTATTGATTTATTTCAAGATTATTAGCCTCCGTAAAATGTCAGGTTTGAAGCAGAGCTCCCGTGTGATTCACGCTAGCAGGATCTTCCTCTCAGGCTGAAGTCTGCTGATAACTGAATGAGAGGTGAGTCACTGATAGAGGTCACTAACTGCTTCACAAACTGAAATAGTATCAGCCTGCAATAGCAGACTGGATACTTTAACCACTTCAAAGAGAGCGAAGGCGCTTCTAGAGATAACGTGGCTTTTAAGAGAAAGACGGCGGAGTGTGACAGAATGACTGAGATATAAGCGACAGACAAAGACAGAGGTTAGTTTCGATGCCGAGATTGTAGTGCTTGAGAAACACTGCAGACGAGATCTGAAAAGAGTGACCGAGAGAGGCTCGCAGGGCGTTTATAGCACAATATTGTCCTCAGCTCCCCACCCCCCCCC
>NW_015764323.1:0-645 GCF_001515625.1 Sinocyclocheilus rhinocerous
ATAAGCAGGCAGACAGGTGTGATTCTGGAGCTGAAGGGGAGGGCCGTGCATGAACCCTCCTTGCTCATAGGATTTCCCAGCGTTACACAGCTCTGCTGGTCTCAGCAAATCCACTCATATGCTAGCATCGACAAGCCCATCTGTCCTTTAGCACCCAGAAGCTGTTTTTTTTATAATGCAGCCCCACGAAATACCTACAAAGATAGGCCATGACTATTTACCTATGGTAAATATTAACCTGTTGTACGTCATTATAATTTATTTAGATTTTTATATTATAATTTACTTATATTGTTTATATTTTAAGTAAATATATATTCTTAAACATAAATGTCTATAAATTTAAAATTATATTCATATACACTTTTTTTTTTTTTGGACATTAAATGGTTCAAAAGTAACAAATTTACATTGTTAAGATACTTCATGATACTTCACATAAAAGCAGTGTTTTGAACTTTCTAAGAATCCTGAAAAAATGTATCTCAGTTTCCACAGATATTAAGCAACACAACGGTTTTGAACATTGATAATTATAAGAAATGTTTCTTCAGCACCAAATCAGCATATTAGAGTGATTTCTGAAGGAACATGTCATGTTGAAGACTGCAGTAATGGCTGCTGAAAATTCAGCTTTGCCATCAC
>NW_015764324.1:0-645 GCF_001515625.1 Sinocyclocheilus rhinocerous
TGGAGTCTGAAGTGAAATAAATTCAGTTTTCAATTTAAAGGTAATATGTCTTATGGTTGATTCCGCTGGGCTGTCAGTCACTTATGCACAGGTATTTTTAAAGTTTGAGAAGTAGTAAGGGTGAATGAATACGCCTAAGGAAATTATGTGAGGAGATGTGATTTTTTCCCCCCTCTGACACCATTCCAAGTGTGCATCAGTAGTGTAGTAGAATCAGGCCCTTGTGAAATTGAGGTCACGCAGCTGCAAGCTCTTGTGTGCCACCACTGGTGATGCTGAGGGTTGTAAAGGGAAAGGACAGCCTGTAGCGCTCTGTGCCAGTGTTCAAGGCTAATTCAATAAACATATTCCTGTGTGCTTATTGTTAAAAAGAGCATTCATTCCTTCCTTTGTCTTTTTGCTGACATGAACCGCTTCTAGACATTCTGTTGTATTCTTGTGGTTAAGCACTTGTTCAGAGGTGTATTCAGAACTTGTGGCGTAATTTTGATTACCACAAAAATTCATTTCCATTTGTACTTCCTTTTCTTATAAAATGCAAAAATCTGGGTTATAGTGAGGCACTTACAATGGAAGTGAATGGGGACACTCTGTACATGTTGTGCCCCTATTATGGGTAATGAAAGGTTCATATTTTGGTTTTGG
>NW_015764325.1:0-645 GCF_001515625.1 Sinocyclocheilus rhinocerous
ATGAAGTACTTTTGTACCTATTTACCACAAAAATCCTCAACTACAACATTAGCTTTCATGTGAAATATTACATTTTCATGAAAAAAATAACTTAAATGATGATCTAAATTTGATTTAATTTGTTTCTGAATATTGATCTAGGTGTTAGGTGTAGAATTATGCCATCTGCTGTTTAGAGAAAAACTTGTATAAATTACAGTTTTTGAAAAAAAGGTGTAATGACTATATATATATCCAGCAGAGGCCCATAGAGATCCATTCATTTATCTGGAAGTGGCTAACTGCTACTCTCACAACTTTTCTGATATATATGTTGTAAATATATACTGAAACATTATAAAATACATTAAAAACAGAATTTTTCTCAAAGGTTAGAATTTGTTTTTGTTGTTTGAGGTATTCTGAAGTCCCGGCTTTTGAAATAATGCCACATAAATTTGCAGAAATGCCACACAAGTTGATTGCAAAATCTTGATTGCAGGCACATATTTTTTTTCAATCTAAAAAGTAAAAATAAAAATAAAAATATTTTACTTAAATGTAAATTTGTACAATTTAAATAAATTTGTAAATTTGTAAAATGTACAAATAAACTGAATAGTCTTCACTGTATATATTCAATATACATTCATTCTTATTTATTTT
>NW_015764326.1:0-645 GCF_001515625.1 Sinocyclocheilus rhinocerous
AGAATAGAAAAGCCATCTTCCTGAAGGTAACAGACCAGCCGGACTGCATTCATCCTCCAGAGGACGCCATTGAGCTCTGTGACTTACTGAGTTTCCATTCTGGCCATTTGCTGCTGTTTTGAATATTTTTATCTTTCTCTTTTTTTAGGTTTATGTAAAGCTTGACCCAAATAAAACCGGCTCCATTTTCCTGAGTGATATTGAACAATTCTATAGAGGCAAACAAGAGTCTGACACAGCACTCGGTGTGAGACTGATCATTTAGTCTCTGGCTTACAGGCAGTAGTTATTGTAGTTGCGTTTATTCCGTGTCAGTCAATATTTCATGACAAACATTGAGTGTTAAACTTGTGGTACTTCAGTATTCATTTCCAAAAAGCCTGTATAGAGTTCATTTTACTGATACGTTTAGGAAGCTATAAGAGTAATATTACTGCATAGACCACATGGATGATTGATATTTATGAATTTATTACCATTCTTATGTCGAACTGTTGACAGAAGCCAGTCTGAACCCTGACTTCCTGGCCTTTGTACAGGAAGCAGGAAAGGTCACCAAGACTGTGTCCTACGCTGAGTTTGAGGGCTATTATGAGGGCCTGAGTATTGAAATCCCTGATGACGAAGAATACATCAACAATCTGA
>NW_015764327.1:0-645 GCF_001515625.1 Sinocyclocheilus rhinocerous
GAATTAGAAGTGATGGATCTTAGAGAGTGACAGCTTATGAGTTTGTATCAGTACAAGCCTCTGGTTAGAATATTTTTTTTTGACAGATATGTTTTTAAAAGCCATTTCAATTTTCACCTTTGCACACAGACGGAAATGGACCGAATCACCTGAACCTGAGACATTTAAGTTGAGCAGTAAACAATTCACTTCTGCTCAGAGAAAAGAGCAAAACAATCTCATGGGTTTGGACACGCAGAGCAACATTTGCTCAGAGCTACATGGTCGCTATGTGGTTGCTAAGGTGTTCTGAGGGGGATACCCTGTGGTATTTTGCGGCAGCTTTCATTTAGATCTGTAGTACAAATGGTGCTGGATGAGTTACAGGCGAAAGTCAAAATGAAATGATTCTCACAAACAATTTTACTTCCATAATTTGGCCTAATGCAACATTTTAGTCTTAGTCCATTAACATCAGTCATTTTAGTCCATGAAGATGCAATATTAAAGTAAATAGTGTCAGTTTGGTTTTCATGCTGACATACATTACATATAGTTAAAGACTTCAAATCACTAACTCTACATAAGAGCAACACTGCAAAACCACACAGAAAATGCATTAATGAGATTTAAAGGGGTCATATGATGTTGCTAAAAAGAACATTA
>NW_015764328.1:0-645 GCF_001515625.1 Sinocyclocheilus rhinocerous
ATCTGTTAGCATGCAGCACCTAATTAAGCTGCTCGAACCAGAAAGGAACTACAGTAATTACTTGCTAAACAAAAACATTCTCAGCATCTCCCAGCAGAACAACAAAAGTTACGGTCGCAAATGGATGGATAGTGCAAAGAAGAGTGTTTAATGACAAATATGCAATGTCATTGTCCAATTAATAAGCATGTAGTGATAAAAGCAAAGCGATATTCTAAGGTATAAAACATGCAGTGGCCTTTATCTCAAGTTCACAGTTTTGCGAAAAACACATTTTCATTCATATGGTTTTAAAAAGAGAAATTCAAAGAAAGGACAGCTAAAGTGATATTCTTGCTATCATTAATATTACTCTTTACTGTTATGACTGCAAAACCAGTTTGTAAAATAAATAAATATAAAAATATATAGTGCAGACTCTATAAAATGCATTAGAAAGATTTGTTTTCAGAAACTATAATAAATGGGCATATTCCAAGGAATTTTAACATCAATACTGCGGTTTAAAACTGATATGAACCTAAAGTATATATCTTTGGGTCTTTTGATACATACATTTTCCCCATTTTTAAACATCTTTGTCTTCACTAGTAGTTAATTCTGAATGGCACTTTTGTGTGATTTTTAAAAAAAAATTTTTTTTTA
>NW_015764329.1:0-645 GCF_001515625.1 Sinocyclocheilus rhinocerous
TATGTGATAAATAAAGTTCTATATAATTGTATTAGTGTTACATGTAAAATGTTGTACTGTGCATGTGAAACTTTCTCTTTGAATTATGGTGTTTTTAGCACTTTTGATTAATCTGGAATTTAAATGGTAGAACTGCAGTGACAATTAAATAAGTTTATATAAGTTTGGTAGGAATAATTTTCTATACAATGAAAATTAAATAAATTCAGTACTGCGTTCAGTTCGATTTAATGAAGAATATAAAATATTGAAAAAATCAGGACCGGAATTCTCAATCTTTAACACTTCTGTCTAGCACCAAATGTAAAGTAAGTGAATATGTTACAACTGGATCCATTTATATTTACAGTTATCAAATCGTCTTACAAACCCACACAATTTCTAACCAAGCCGACTTGCATTAAAGTACAGAAGTTGCAGTCAATAAAAAGAACTATGACAAGACAGTGAGAATGTATGATGCTGCTATGAATGTAAGCCTTATTAACCTGGTCAAACAAGAACTGACTTTTGCTGACATTAATTGTTTTGTTTCTGCATGCACAGTTCTGCTGTCGGGAGATCATAGGCTGATAAAAGAGGAAATATGTTAGTAGTGAGTAGTCCTGTGCATATATTATATTATATTTATATTTGTGCATATGA
>NW_015764330.1:0-645 GCF_001515625.1 Sinocyclocheilus rhinocerous
CAAGCACTGAACTTTGAAAAGAGCAAAATACAACCGAAATCCAGTCGTACTATAATAGAAAGTTATATATCTGACAAATACTGCAGCAGTCACACCAGCCTGCTTGATATCAAACATTACATCCAAGAGTCCAATATGTGACTTCCAAATCTTTGAAAGGAACGTTCCGCTAGGATAAGCGCTGTTCGTTAGCTTAAAGAAGGTTAATACGTACTGTGCTAAACTAAGATTCTTCATCAAAAATGAAAAAAGTCAACTACAACAACGAAAAAAACCCAGAGCAAAGACTGAGATTTCACACATTTTTGGTCAATACTAATACGCCATTGAATGGCGAGACATAAAGGTTGCTGTCAATTGTCAAGGAATATTGACAATTCCTTGACAATTGACTCAAGGAATCAGTGCAAAAGGCACTGGCTGTTACAATGTCCCCCATTCTCCCCTAAAAAAAAGAAAAACCAATTTGTTTTGAAATTTTGAGTCCTCATAATAATAATGCTAAAAAAAATAAAAAATAAAAAAATAAAAATGAACAGCCTTTGCTTGGAAATCCATAGAAACACTATAGTAAATACTCAATGACAATTAAATTAAGATAAACAGATAAATAGCAATTTTACAAGCAAACTAGTGTGCACTCAA
>NW_015764331.1:0-645 GCF_001515625.1 Sinocyclocheilus rhinocerous
CATTACTGCCTGTCTGTTCTTAAAGTTGAATTCCAGTGTTTGATGTTCTTAAGCATCCCTTTGCACACTCGAACAGAATACCTAAACAATCACTGCTAATCGTAGGTTTGGCAATGGTTAATCATGGGACTGTAAAAGTTATAATTTAATGCGATTCTTCCTGACTAGTATATATGTAGAATGTGATTTGGACTGTCGATGTGTGTTCATATGGATGAATGTTTTAATGAATCATTATTTGATACAAGAACCTAAGAACTATTTCAGGTGACATAACTTTTAAATAACATTACATTTATATAATTATATAAATAGCCTAGTATATAAAATGTCACAAAATATTTATAGTTTTTTTTAAATTGTAAATTAATTGCTGATATTAAGCATCATAACTATTATGATTTATTATTGAAATTTATTGTTAAGCGTAGGCTATTTGCCATTCATCAGCCTCACGTTTTAGAAATGGCTGTCAAAATTGCTGTCTTTTCATCGTTTAATCTGAAGACTGAGATTTGTTGTTTACTATAGCATTTAATAAGGCTCATAATTATTTTAACCTATTTTTTCTTACTCACAATAAGAACTAATGGTTAATGTTTTTTAAAAGACATTCTTGCCTTTTAGTTTAGTGCTGGTGTGTTT
>NW_015764332.1:0-645 GCF_001515625.1 Sinocyclocheilus rhinocerous
AGGGACTGGAGGGCCGCCTTTGTACCCAGACCCGCAGTCCCAAGGTCACCTGACCAAGAACCTGCCCATCACCTTCCTCTACATATCAGAGACAAGTTTTTGACCGGAAGATGGAATTCGTTGAAAACCATCAGCCGTTTAGCGGAGGGTGAGAGAGTTGCAAGACTGGGCCAGGCAGCACCGCCACCGGACTCCCATCACAGGATCCCGGGGCGAGCGCTACCCAGTTCCAGCCTGCAGTTTGCTCCAGGCCAGTAAACGAGTCCAGACAGAGTCGCAGAATCGAACATCTCACTACCCGGAAGAGGGAGCAGAACCAGACCAGTCGAGTCGCACCTCTACGCACCTACAAAATCCAGTCTGCCCACCCAGCCAGGAGCAATCCGACCCGAACCCGCAGCTCCGTAAGTCTCGCCCACCTTTCCCTGTTCGCCGGTATCCGTTTTGGGCTTAAGATGGTAGGTTGGCAAGACCGGAGAAAAGCCCGTACCCTGATGTCCTGAACCGACTTGCAAACCCCCTACTCACACGACCACTTATCAGAGACAATCCTTAACCTTCCGACCATCCGTCACCCAGCACCCCGCCCCTTAGTGCTGTGACCCGTGGTGACTTGCGCTGGCCCCACTATCTCCGGAGGGAACC
>NW_015764333.1:0-645 GCF_001515625.1 Sinocyclocheilus rhinocerous
TTCGGTTTCCTTTGGGAAGGCTGCCAGCATCTCTTTGGCTGCTTCGTCTTTATCTGTGGACAGGAGAGACTGTGTAATGCTCTCCATTATGCTCTTCTGCTCAGTGAGAAAGTGACTCAGCTGATACATCTCACTTTCCAAGTAAGAAATCTCCTTGGCTGTCTCAATAAACTGCCTGTAGTTTTTATAAACATTTTTCTTCAGGTTCTGCGCGGTTTCGTCGGCGAGTGTTTGTATTTTCTGACGGTGTTCTTGTAGCTCGCGGTCACCGTCGGACTGCTGCGAGAGCTGCTTCACGTAGGACTGAGGGTCAAAATTAGGGGATTCCAGCAACTTGCGCAAACGGTTTCCAGTGTCTGCCATTTTTTTCGATGTTACGGCGAAATAAAATGTATGAATGAAACACAAATATGAGGATAAGTGTGTGAAAATCAGGCTGTCATTGCAGTTGAGCTGCAGAGCTGATCGCTTCCTCAACCGGAAACGCGCGACAGCTCCCGTGACGTCACATCACGCGACGAGCGAACGTTTCAAAATACTGAACATAGCAACAAAGATTCACTCACTTATAATATGTTTGAATAATTTAATGTCTTTTGGTGTTGATGTCCATGTTAATATTCATAATAAGTAAATAAATTAAAA
>NW_015764334.1:0-645 GCF_001515625.1 Sinocyclocheilus rhinocerous
CCCGTGCGTCTCGTCCTGAACATACGACAATTTAAACAGTTTGCAACCGTTTTTCCAATGTTTGGTCAGAACCGAGGAGACTCCAAACGCTCGTGCGCTCGCTGTCCGACATCGATGATCTGTGCTCACATGCACAGCCAAGCAGAGCCTGAGCAAAGCCCAACATTAGACACCACTGCTACAATATATCAACACTGTAGCAAATGGATGGCTAGAATAATGATAGTGCACTACGTGAGGAGCGGTGCATCCAGTCTGCAAACATTCCCCAACAATATGAGAAACTTCTTGTTGAACAACACGAAATGCACGATATGCAGAAAAAAACTTCGATAATCTCCGAAACAGACCCTTTTTTCAAGCAAACCTTCTGCAGTAGTTTAATGACGCCGAGCACATGAATGGATCTCACTATAATCCTTATTCAGGTTCCACGCGCTGCTCGCGAAAGAAAATGACTGTGTTGCGACGGCAAAGTGGTCGATACGGGTGGATAGGCGGACATAGGATGTCTTGAGGGTTCGTTCCGTGTTTCGAGTGAGATTAATGGGATTCTTCGATGGTCTTTCGCCGTTTCACCCTCTTTCTTCTTCAGATACACACACACGGGGCCCCTGAGGAGAGCAGTGGAGCCATTGGTTGATT
>NW_015764335.1:0-645 GCF_001515625.1 Sinocyclocheilus rhinocerous
CCTAAATATGACCTAACTATGACCAAATAATGCAGTAAAATGTACATTTTAAAGTAGTAATCCAGAACCACAGGCTAAAACGGGCCAGAGGCTTTACTAAGCACTTATTTACGGCATCCCCGGAAGCATCCGCATTATACACACCATTTCCCCTCTCTCATGCTGCACTGATGCATTCTGGGAACTGACTGTCAGCCCTATCTCTCCCTGTCTTCCTTTCTGACCTCTCATTGCCATGCTGATTCTTTATTGCAAAGCAATATATATAAAAAACAAGGTGCTACTTGCATATTTATATCTATACATATTGCATGATAAATGCATTACTGCATATTTCCACACTGTGTTTGTGTTTATTCCCGACCTCGGGTTGTGCTCCTGGCACATGCTGTGATTCCAGGGTTCGCTATCTCTGTCCAAATCCTGCCGTGAGCAGGTCTGTGTGCTATATACCGCAGTGTGTACGCCTCTGTGGATTAACCGCCATGTTGAATGAAGTCACGGTACCCTGATCCGCTCAAACACAGCTGTGGCGTGAGTTAGCGCGTGGATCACGATGACGCAGTGTGACATGGTGCAGAGTCTAAATGGGCTTTAATCAAACCTGGAGTGTGAATCAAGAGGTCGACGCAGAGCAGACGTTAT
>NW_015764336.1:0-645 GCF_001515625.1 Sinocyclocheilus rhinocerous
ATGGGATTTCCAGAATACTCAAATATACAAACAATATTTGTGACCGTTAAATTTAGGCAATATTTCTAATTAAACTGATCACTTGAAATTGGAGTCAGATTGAACACTGAGCTAGACTAAAATTGAAACCAAGTCCTGATAAATTCTAAAGTGCAAGAACGACCGAATACGCATTAAACCTTCGACCAGGCCGCTGATTCCACTGGATTCCGCTGTTCTGGGCTGGCAGGTGGAGTCTAACAGACTGAATGAACCAATCACAGCTGCGGTGCTGTTTTAGCCTCAATATAGTATTTGGAGTCAGTATCTTTTCATTAAAATCAAGCCGTGAAACCGGAAAATTTGTACAAGTAGGCTTTAAGGAAAAAAAATAAAAAAATAAAAAATATTTTAACCTGCAACACATATGGAAAGAGCACTCACAGCCCAAGTTAACAGCCATTGCATTTAAAGTAGTCAACCATGTAAGAACCTCATGAATAGTGCAAGTTTGAGTTGTCCAGCTTCAAACACATGTCAGATGTTCAACAAAAGAGGCAGACAATGACTGGTTTTTAAAAGGAGGAGTCATTTAATTCATATATCCTATAGCCAGAAATTAAGCACAATCATGGACAGGGAGGCATGTATGTGGTCTCAAACACA
>NW_015764337.1:0-645 GCF_001515625.1 Sinocyclocheilus rhinocerous
TTTTTTTTTTCCTTATGTGACAGAAGAGGGCTTTCATAGATATCAGGCAGGTTATGGCCAAGCCAACTCTGTTCATCAGATGATGCAACCTTCACTGACCCCTGAGTCACTGACCATACGTGCAAACTCCCATGCTTACTATGAATGGCAGATGTTACTTTTCCCACGTTCGTTAAATGCACAATATTACTTTGTTTCGCATATAAGCCAGTGGAATACAAATACACATTTAAGTAGATTTTTAAAACATTTATCTGACATTTTCGTCATTTCAGACATGATTATTTGCAGATACAGTGAGAGCTCAATACTTTACCTGTATTTAGAGGTCGATTGTGAGATGTTTCGGTCCATTTATTGCAGTTGTCAGCTCCATCATCACATTGATCCGAGCTGTCTGCTGAGACAGACAGAAGCAGGAGCGCCGCAAGAGCGCACACACTTGAACTCAGATGCATCACTCTATTCATCTCTATCGAATTCGAGATAAGACACGTGCGCTTTTAACTACAGATAGAATGAAGTCTGAAAGGTGCAGCTATGACTGATCTAAAGCAGTGTATTTGGTTTAACTATCAGCGTATGATTGAGGCGATTACACGGATCTAAGTGTCGCTGATCGCGTTTATCGTGAGAAATGAAGCA
>NW_015764338.1:0-645 GCF_001515625.1 Sinocyclocheilus rhinocerous
CCAGTGGACCCGCTGTGGATGGCAATATTCCGTTTAGATTAATTCTGCTTAATACTAATTGGTCCTTGAGCCGCGAGGACTCCGGGGATTGGCTCCCTTCGGTCCACTCTCGGAGGGCACGGCCACCATTGGAGGGCTGCTGATGAGTAGAACGTTTTATCAACGCAAACACGCTGCCAAACGTCCCCCAGGGCAGGAGCACACCCAGTAATTAACTCTCACACAATCCATAATTGCCATGTTTACATTTACTCCATCTGAAACAGAGAGCCGGCGAATACGGAGGGAGGGTGAGAAGAAAAGAAAAATCAAAGAGGAAAAGGAAAATACTCGCACATTAAAAGGTGCAAAATTCATATTAAAATCTCTCTTTCTGCGAGTGTCTCTTGCCGTCTCTCTTTAATAAGCTCAGCGGGCTGGTTGGCGGCATTCTGCCCATCATTTATTTATTTTTTAGAGATAGCCCTATTAATTTCCCCCTTGCTTTCAAACGCTGCGGTGCGCAGCGGTGTGGACAGATCCCGCGTCCCCGGGGTGCTCCTCGAGGAAAGACATAAATGACCCAAATAAAGAGGGCTTTTGAAGGCTGCCGAGAGGCGCCGGCACCATTAAAACTAAATGAAGTGTTTATTAGCCATGCCGACA
>NW_015764339.1:0-645 GCF_001515625.1 Sinocyclocheilus rhinocerous
CTGTCTTTTATGAAACGTTATCAACCACAACATTGTCATTTTCACCACATCTGATTATGAACTGTTTAATATCATTCAGTGGTGAAAATGACATTAAAATGGCAGATTTCATTGTTTTGTTCGTATCAAAGCTAGCATTTTTTTGTATTTAAAACACATTTTGCATAATTTGCCAAAATTACAGCTTGATTGCAGCTATAAATTATGCTCAATAAAAAAAAATGCCATTCACAAGTGATATTTACCTTTTTTTTTTTTTCGAGATTAGTTTAAATATGCAATCATATTTTTTATGATGGATTTTCATATCTACAGATTTAACGTGGGAGAAAAGTAAAACAAATCTAAATAACAACATGAAAGGCATTTGTAAATGTAAATATGCTGAAGGCATGGTAAAAAGGTTTCAAAGACCTTTCAAATTTTTCATCTAACAAAAACAAGTAACAAATCCATTACTTTTCAGTAAAAAAAACAAAAACAAAACAAAAAACAACTCCTGAGACAAAAATGCCCATAGTTGAAGAAAACCCTTTGTATGAGTGTGATTCCTCAGTAACAAGGTCCAATTCATCCAAACTATTACAAAAATATTTTTACAAGTTGTAAATAAAACAAAGATTACAGGAGTATGCTTTACAAAGA
>NW_015764340.1:0-644 GCF_001515625.1 Sinocyclocheilus rhinocerous
TTGAGTTTGATGGATCAGACGAGTCAGATGTGTGAGCAGCCAAACATCTGCTCTGCAAACATCTTTTGTCTGCTTCGTGTCTTCAGCATTTGTGCGTCTTATTTAAAGTTAATCAACATTTGTGTCAGACTTTGTGCATCACTTTACTGACAACAATCACAAATGACTCTACTAAATAAACTACAGTGTTTTTAGTTAGTTGCATTTTATTATTTGCTTTTTTATAACTTACCGGTTGAAAACCAATTATATAAAAGATGGAAAAAGTCATTTTTAATATTTAAAGTTTAAAATATAACCAAAGCTACTGCTACATCTATCATTGATTTTTACACTGCAAATGTGATTTTCCTATTTAGTATTTTTGTCTTAAAACAAGAAAAAATATCTGCCAACGGAATCGGAATGATTTAATTCAGAAGGGAAAGCAGGGTGATTTTGGCAGATATTTGTTTTTCTTTTAAGCATAAACTCACTTCATTTTGGTACATTTTTCAGAAAGCAAGACTTAAAGGAATAGTTCCGCCAAAAATGAACATTTGCTGAAAATGTGTTCACCCTCAGGCCATTCAAGATGTAGATGAGTTTAATATCCTTTGATATCATATATGTGACCCTGGACCACAAAACCAGTCATAAGGGTC
>NW_015764341.1:0-645 GCF_001515625.1 Sinocyclocheilus rhinocerous
GGCCTGATACCGATACCAGTATCGGTATCGGTGCATCCCTAATTAATAGTCTTTTCATCACACTTTAGCTTAGCTAAATTCATTATTTGCTTAAAAAAAATCTAAAATTTAATTTAGTACCACCAAATTTGACTATGCAAATGAGATTTGAGTGCAACTGTTGAGTGGAAGATTTGCAGCAAAGGATGAATTACATTTTGGTTAATTTTCCCCACCCAAACCAATCATTTCATCTAAAAAAATTGTGATAATTTGCATTTAGATCAATTTTTTTTTTTTACTATTTTTGCAGTGTTATTTTAGTATAATTTGGGTACTATTATAGTTTTTATTATATTTTGTAATTTGTTTTTATTTTTATATTTTTCTATATAAAATTAATAATAATAATAATACATTTTAATTTAATAATAATAATAATAATAATAACTATTATTATTATTATTATCATCATCATCATCTTACATGTCTGGTGTATAGTTTTTATAATTTTTTATTTATTTAAACTAACTTAAAATAAATGTTGCCCTGGCAACTAGCTGAAAAAAAAATTTATATATATTATTTCAGTTAATATTTATTTTGTTTCAAGTAACAAAAATGTTCATGCTTTTAGTTTTAGTTTAGTTTAATTATAATAACCCT
>NW_015764342.1:0-644 GCF_001515625.1 Sinocyclocheilus rhinocerous
GTTGTAGCGATGGAACACTAACACTTTAATCCTTGAGTACCAGGTGGAAAAGCACCATATCAGAATGAGTTTTGGAATAATTTCTTCCTATAGGATAGCCTGGTGCACAGACCTGATTTATCTCAAATCTATAATGAATGGACAAACCTCAATTGGTGGTTGCAGTCCTGGTAATAGTTATTTTTTCCCCAGTGCCTTATGGTCCTGTAGCCTTCGAAATGGCTGCTGCACCAGTAGGAGAGGGCGCTGGAGGTGATGGCAACTCTTTTGATGTGATGTGACCGTCAGGATTTATTTTCCAGAAACATGGATCTGGCAGCTTGCTTAAGTGGGGTCAGTGAATAATCTTGTTTCAGCAAAATGATTCTCCTAAGCCCCTTCCACACGAACACTGGTATTTTCGAAACTGCAGTGTTTTATTATTATTATTATTATTATTATTCTTATATATTTTTTTTTCTTTATGCGGTTTGGCCATTTGTCCCCACATGGAGTATCAGGTCACTGAAACGGAACCTTCTTAAACTACTGCCAAGTTGAAGATTTTCAGAAACTCCGGTTTCACTGGTTAAACAACACTGCAACTGGGGGGTTTTTGTCTTGTGATGTTGGCGTGCACTTATTTCCTCTGGCCAATTACAGAC
>NW_015764343.1:0-645 GCF_001515625.1 Sinocyclocheilus rhinocerous
TTTTTTTTCAGATTTTATTTCAGTACTTCAATTTAAATTAATTTCAGTTAATTGCCAAGGCAGCATTTCTATTTTTTTTTAAAGTTCTTCATCTAATATTTATATTTTATTTCAGCTTTATTTCAGTTAACAAAAACTATGTTTAATAGTATGGTTTGGGTTAAAATGCAGATCTTTAATTGTTATGAATCTCAATAGAGCTTCACGTCAGTTGCTTGTTCACACAGACGTTCTTCGATCCACTTCTGCAAAATATTGTTCGGATGGACAATTTGAATGAAATACATTCGTCAGTCCCAAACGCTCAAGTGAAAACTGGTGAACTGCTCGCCTACAAAGTCGTTTATAATTTCAAATGAGTCAAATAAGTTCTCCTTTATATTTATATTCATATCAGAGTGCTAATTGGTAACCATGGCAAGAGGAACTTTTTTTTCTAGGTAGCACTTTAATTGCACAATAGTTTCTTTGAATTGAAGTTAATTCTAAGAGCATAAAAATAACTATTAGTGGTTTCAGACATGCTGCTCGTGCAACCTTTAACATCCATCAATCCACTTCTCTCTCTCTCTCTTCTTTTTTCATCTTCAGGAGTGATCTGGACGGCCGTGGCGGATCTGGATCGTGAGACGCAGGACCGCTATG
>NW_015764344.1:0-645 GCF_001515625.1 Sinocyclocheilus rhinocerous
TTAATATCGCCGGCGCACGTCTGGATGTAAACACAGATAACCTCGCTCTCGCTGGAAAAACAGGGCCGTCTGTGAAAAATCTCCAATACATTAGGATGAAACCACGAGGGGACTGTAAAAACAATTCAATCTTTTCATAGAGGCAATATATCCAACTTCATTTGAGTGTGTTTCATAACCAGCACAACATCTGCCATGAAACAGCTTTTCATTCAGCTTATTAAAGGACAGGGATCAGCCATTGATCTGCGGCACTTTGATCTCATTTGAGATCCGTTATTTTCCTCCATCCTGAGGGTCTCTCCGGCTCGATGGGATGCTGTGGACAAGCGGCCGTCATTCAGTGATGATTGATTACAGCAAGAACAGGGAAAATGAACAAATGAACAGCGGCGCTGAAGGTGACGCTTGGCCTCTGGCCTTCATTTGGAGTAATTATAACTCAGCGGGACAGGCACCTTAATGATGTTAGAGAATTTTACATGCTAATTTTATTTATAACCCAACGCGGTAGCACTGAGATGAGCTGATATTTACTGATACAACCTGCAGAGAGAAAGATGACAACAAATGACATGCATATAACCGTGACATAAAATAAAAAGAGGTCGATTCAGTCTTGACACTTTGATGGAGTCTGCTGTA
>NW_015764345.1:0-645 GCF_001515625.1 Sinocyclocheilus rhinocerous
TTATAGAGGCGGTCGCACAGATTACGGTCAAAGGTGAGAATCCACAAGACGACTCGACACTTAACATTCCAACCGGCACCAAGCTCCTGTTATTTGATCTGTCTTATCACATTCTGCAGATGAATCCACAAGCTCCTACTGTTGCCACACTTGTTAGCTCAAACAGGCCGACACACTTACAGCTGTTCACATCCACACACAAAGCCTTTGTCTCCAGCAGACATAACAAAATCACATTAGTCATAATATGCTCCGAGAGACAGCACGCAAAGACTAAACACTATCTGTCCTATCGCCAGCCTCACCTAATGCGCTCTGAATTAAAGCAATAAATTACAGCCCGTGGAATATTTAAGACATGTTATAAACAAACCGTAGAGCCTCTCTTTCCTCTGGGTAACTTGGTTTTCTCCTTATCGCGGAGGTATTGTCAAGACTCTGAGCTCTTTTGCTGTATTACATTAGCGGCAAACAGTGCTATAACCCACGTCTACTGTTCCTGTGTTGGCAGAACAAGCTGACACTTTAACCTTCGGCTAGTACCCCAAGGGAAGAGCACATGGTCCGTGAATGCTAATGACAAAGCCATACTACACTGCTTAGCTTACCAATACAATAGCACACACAACAAAGACATTTCCTCTA
>NW_015764346.1:0-645 GCF_001515625.1 Sinocyclocheilus rhinocerous
TTTCTGTATAATTTGTGTTGCAAATAAATACAGAACAAAACATTTTAACTACAGATATGGCTCTTTGCAAAAACGAATAAACTAACCTGTTTTGCAGGAGCAATGTGAAAGGAATAGTTGGGCAAAAATCTTATTTACTCACTGTCATGTCTGTCCAAACCTATCTGACGCTTTTATCTGTGAAACACAAGGATGAGAGGATGGTGATTTTAACTGTCAAGCTAAAAAAAAAAAAAAACTTAAAGTACCAGAAAAGTAGTCCATGTGATGCATTCTTCCAAGTCTTCTGACTTAATTCAATAGTTTTATGCTAAGAAAAGACTGTAACTGAAGTTGTATTAACTCTAATCGTGTCTTCCCTCATTTGAATCTGGTTCTCTTATGAAACCGTTGGTTTGTTTATAAGAGCGTGCGGTGAGCGCTATTGCATAGAAGAAATCGTTGACGTTCAGTGAAATATCGTGGGTCACGTCATTTCAACATGGCAAAATACACTGAGATGTCTTCACACACATTTCAATAGGAATTCACGCTAGCATTTCTCGTGAGGGCTTGTATTAAAGCGTTTCCTCTTTCATTATCGTTGTGATCAGGGCCGGATTTACCTCTTATTGTGACATAGACAAAATAATTTTCTGGGCCCCC
>NW_015764347.1:0-645 GCF_001515625.1 Sinocyclocheilus rhinocerous
GCGGTGTAAGAGGATTCGATAGACTCCAGTGATGGAGCTCCTGCAGTCTTTGCCCTGGTTGTTACGAATGTGGTCTGCGGTGATGCCAAGAGCCTCCAGGGCGTTCCTCACCTCTATCTCATGCTCTTCAAGCTCCCCTGGCTTAGACTCAGCCAGATGGAGCGGGTCCAGTTTGAAGGGCTCCATGGCCTTGGGAAACTCCACCGGCAGCAGCCACTCACAGCCCATCATCTGCTCTACGGTGTAGCGGTCAGACGGCTGGGGTTGCAGGATGCCGCGGATTAGTTTCTGGCAAGGGTCCGGCACCCAAGTAGGCACTGTGTACGTCCCATCCAGGATGCAGCGCTTTAGCTTGGCCACCGTTTCGGCACGGAAGGGCATGGTGCCGGTCACCATAAAGAAGAGCATGACCCCCAGTGCCCAGATGTCTACGCAAACACCTATGTAGTGCTCGTCCCTGAAGAGCTCAGGAGCGGCGTAAGGGGGAGAACCACAGAAGGTGTTGAGGGTCTCGTCGCGGCGGCTGACGGTGCTGAAGCCAAAGTCTCCCACTTTAACGCAGGTGCTACAGGTGTAAAAAACATTCTCTGCTTTCAGGTCTCTGTGAATGATGTTATTGTCGTGCTGCAAAATAAGAAAGATAAA
>NW_015764348.1:0-645 GCF_001515625.1 Sinocyclocheilus rhinocerous
TGCATGGCTCTTAAACACTTGTTTAAGGACACAAAAGCTCTATATACCTCTATATATTACTATAATGTATATGTTAAATAAATAAATAAATGCTGTTTATGTATTACATGATTAAATATCATTGTTTTAATTTAGTAAAAACAATAAAAGATAGATTAAAAGAATAATAATAATAATAATGTAAATATCATTGTTGTCACTAACTGATTAAAATAATAATAATAATCAAGATTTAACTATATTGCTCAGCTGTAGTGGAGAGCATAATTGTAATATGGCTCTTTCACCTTTTAATTTCTTATTTAACATTATTTATGTTAATGAAGAGCATATGCTTGTTTATAATAAAGGATAATTACAAACATTTAGGACACAAACGCTCTATACATCTCAATATTTCTATATATCTTATTATATACTATATAGTAGCTAAAGCAATTGGCACGGTTAGCAGTGTGATTTAACATTCAGCCCCTACAGGCTTCAAACTGGCAGCTTTAGCATAATATGACATGCAAGAGCCCTGCAATACAGGCACACGAATCACTGTAGACACGGTGAGAAAACCAAACCTGCATTTCAGAGCCAGAGTGGGTGAGCAACAGCACTCGCACCTGTGGGCAGTCCACACACACACACACACAC
>NW_015764349.1:0-645 GCF_001515625.1 Sinocyclocheilus rhinocerous
TCTGAGCTGCTGAACAGGATCTTTATTTTTTTCTATGAAACTGACCGTTTGAATCTGAAACGGTTCCTCGATGTTCTAGGGACATGACAGAAATGAAAAATCTGCTAAGCAAACTCAGGGAGACCATGCCTTTACCACTGAAGAACCAAGGTAATATCTCTCAACTTTCTGAATATTTTACCAACAAATTCATAGAAAACTTCTACAACCATTCAAATGTTTGGGGCTGTAAGATTGTCTGTTTTTGAAAGAGTCAAGAGTCTTATGCTCACCAAGGCAACATTAATTTGATCAAAAAATACAGTAAAACAGTAATATTGTAAAATAGTATTTAAAAAAATGTTGTCTATTTTAATATATTTTTTTAATTGAATTTATTCCTTTGATAGCAAAGTTAATTTTCAGCAGATATTACTCAAGTCTTCAGTGTCACATGATCCTATAGAAATAATTCTAATATGATGAGTTGCTGATCAAGAAATATTTCTTATTGTCAATGTTAAAAACAGCTGTTTAATATTTTTATGGAAACCGCGATACTTTTTCACTTTGATGAATAGAAAGTTTAAAAGAACTCCATTTATCTGAAATCCATTTGAATATTTTGTAACATTGTAAATATCTCTACTGCAATTTTTTATTAAT
>NW_015764350.1:0-645 GCF_001515625.1 Sinocyclocheilus rhinocerous
GTGTGTGAGAGAGAGACAGGTCACCTGATCTCTACCCAAATCAGTCAGGCAGTAATTCTAGACTTTAATCGGACCAGGTCAAGAAGTTTTGACCGACAAGGGCAAGTGTGGGAACCAGAGACTGAGTATTTGTGTGTTTATATACCCTTCATTCAGCAGCTATTCATCCATCCAAACACCCACCCACCCACTATCTATCCCTTTTCTAGTAAATAAGTGATTAAGCGAATGTCTCATTTTTGTATTTATTTCATGGCATGAGTTTATGTGTTTAAGAAAGTAATTTGTTTAAACAGCATGATGTCTTCTAGTGTTTCAGAGCTGGATGTTGTGGCTGTAGGTGACTGTCAATCATGTGTCTCTTTCACATCAATGTGACATCCTCGCCTGGAAAACCAGACAACATATCGTTGTAAATGTTTGTGTATTTGTGTCTGTTTTGTTATATTATCACACTAACAATCCTAGAGATCTCTCAAAATCCCAGTCTAAATTCGTATAATGCAAAAACGACCTCTTAGGGTGTTACTAAAGTTATGAGCTGTCAGTCAAGTCACAGAAGGGTTGATCCATGAATTGGAAAGAATTCTCTTGTGCCCTTGAGCAAGGCACTTACAGTTTTTCTCAGTCACTTTGGTGCATTTC
>NW_015764351.1:0-646 GCF_001515625.1 Sinocyclocheilus rhinocerous
AAAAAAAAATCAGAGTAATGAAATATGAACTCAGAATTGAGAAAATAGTCATAATTGTGAGATTAAAAGTCGCAGTTACTTTTATTAATTAAATAATTTTTTCCATGGCGGAAATGGGCTTCCAAAGAATTGCGAGATGTAAACTCAGAATTCAGAGAAGGGAAAAAAGTCGGAATTGTGATATACAAATGCAGAATTGCGAGATAGTAAGCCAGTATTCAGAGGTCAGAGTTTATATCTCACACTTATGACTCAAAATTGTGAGAAAAAATTCAGAATTGTGAGATGAAAATTTGCAATGACATTTTTTTTTAATTCTGTGATGGAACAGGCTTCCATACAATATTCTTTCACTGTATAGCAAAAATATCTTCAAATATCAAATTTTATTTATTTTTTGATACACAGATGAAAGGAAGTCATATGGGCTTGGAAAGACATGACGGTGAGAACGAATCTTAATTTTGAAGCAAACGTTTATGGTGTGGGGTGAACTGAGAAGCATTTAGCAGTATTTTAGGGCAGTTATGTATAAGCCTAGTAGGCACCAAGGAATCACTTGGTTCAGCCTTAGTACACCATTGTTGGACCAACCTGTTCGGTGATTAGCCACAGCTAAAAAAGCTTCATTATTAATATGAAAGGC
>NW_015764352.1:0-646 GCF_001515625.1 Sinocyclocheilus rhinocerous
AAAAAATGTTCTGGCTACGCCCATGAACAAAGAAATTGCAAAGGTATTGCGAAACAAACATACATAAATACATACATACTTGATATAAGGTCCCCATATATATCTTAGAGCAGCGCATAACGAGAATAATTTATATTCACTAGAAATATCGTTGACTTTAATGTTTTATTACCTTCATACTTTTAAAATTCCCTAATTTTCAGGCTGTCTGAGTGTGGGAACACGTTTGATAACAAGGCCAGCAGAATCAGATAGCAGTCTTAAAATAGTCTAATAATTACAGTGCTGCATATCTCTGAAATGACAGAGAATCAAGTGACTCACTTCAGTGAATCAAACGCTAAATCACTGAACGCGGCGTCGCGTATAAACGCCACGTGCCTTTCCGCGGTGCGCAACTTTGGACCACCTCTATACAACCCGAACCAGAACCTAGAACCCAGCGACACTGAAACACAGTCCACAGAAATCACCCGAGCGGCATGTAAACAATCTAACTTGCTCACAAATCCGCCATTTAAGATGCAGAAACAAATGACACACACCGCCAAAACGCGCGCACGAGCTTGGAAACGGAGACGCTTTCCAAGCATAAAGATACAGTTCTTACCCTGTCAGACAGTGACTCCCTGTCTGTTCTTCCACA
>NW_015764353.1:0-646 GCF_001515625.1 Sinocyclocheilus rhinocerous
ACAGAAAAACACTGGCACTTTTCAAATGAGAGGGAGATCTCCAGTTAATCTCAGCTGACTACCTCAAATCGAATGTTGCTTCATTTTGAATAGTTTTGAAAACACATTTCATCATGATTTACAAAATCTGTAACTTAAACAAGACATTTTTGTTCGATTTAATCCTGAAATTTGCCAGAGTAAGAGCCCCTAATGTAATTACAATCAAACACTGTCCAAGTTACACAGCTGTATTAGGTTACATCAAAACAGATGTACAAAAAAAGGATGTGTGGTAATTATAGAAAGGTGACAAATGATATGAAGCATGGTATTTAATTCCTGCCAAAGAAAACATTTTCACAAGCTAAATATGCCATATATTGCAAGTTAATGAAAATAGGTGCAAGTATGTTGTAATATAAAGCACCTAACTCCCCTCATGCTCATTCATTTAATGTGTTCACCACATACTTTGTCTTTCTTTTGACAAGTCCTCACACTCTTAATCAGAGCAATGAAATAGTGGCAACTATATACTATAAAAATGTACTATAGGAAAAACAATTAAAGTGTTTTCTGTTCTCGAACAGAGCTTCAAATCTAAGGGTCCCTGCTTCTTGTGTAATATATGTGTATCTTGTTGAAGGGAAAGTTCCCCCAAAAA
>NW_015764354.1:0-646 GCF_001515625.1 Sinocyclocheilus rhinocerous
TCACGTGAGACCAGTGGATTGGCTGGACTGCGCTGCTTCACATGCTGATGCACCAACATGCAAATCTGATAACACAAAGTAGATTGTTTAAGATTGGAGAACATTTCCACATAAACTCGCTGGTTCAAACTGGTCAATACATTTTGCTGGTCAAGTTATGGGTTGTGAGAACAGCAAAGAATCGTGTGAGAACTGCAAGGACAACTGCATCACTGAATGCACGTGTCACTGTCATCAACGTCATCAAAGCAGCATGCTGGATGTTTGTGATATTTGTGAAATATGTACGGACAGTTTTCCTGGATGCTGTGATATTGTGGAAGTGTGTATAGAGTGTTGTTCAGACAGGTGAGTTGTGTTGTTTCTTTTGATTACTGCTTTTTACAATCTGGTCTTTAATTTCTTTCTAAATTTGATAATATAATACAATGTTTATTATAAAAAACAAAAGCAAAATGTGTCCAAACATGCCTTACATTAGGACTACATGGTCCTTTAACGAGTGACCTTCAGCAACTTGTTTTCCATTTCTTAAACGTTATGTTTAGTTTGCCTTTAAAAATATCATGTTAAATATATTTGAGAAGCAACATTGTGTAAGATAATAAGAATTAGAATATGTCTTGGAATATAGAATATATCTTAT
>NW_015764355.1:0-645 GCF_001515625.1 Sinocyclocheilus rhinocerous
TTAATGACAGAATTTTCATTTTGGGGTGAACTAACCCTTTAAGTCTCACAAGTGTGACTTTGTTTCACACAAAAGTGGATATATGTCTTGCAATCATGACTTTGCTGCAACTACTAACATTTCTCGCAACTTCATCATTCAACTGCGACTTTTATTTCTTACAACTGCATCTTAGGTTTCTTGTAATTGCAACTTTTTTTCTCACAATAATGACTCAGTTTCTTGTAATCGTGACTTTCTCACAATTGTACCTTTGTTTTTTTACAACTGCAACATTATATCTCACAGATGCTTACAGGGTCTAAGTTAAATAAGCCCACCCGCAAATAAGACACTATGATATTCTGTTCCCTCCTTCAATGCATGCCAGTGATTTCTCATACCTGTGTTATTGTCTGACTGGCAAAACTGCAAGTGCAATTGCTTAGAAAAGTAAAAGCACACTTCTAAGTGAACCACATGATTTGAGGCATCACTCACGTGTGTAGCACATACAGTGAAGGACGAGCTGCACATTGATCTTTAACAACAGTAATAGTTAAGTAAGTAGCGTAGTAATGCCCATTCATTGCTCTTCATTTTGCTAGACAAGGTGAACCGATCAGATTGCACTCAAGAGGAAAGCCAACACAATAAAGACCCCCC
>NW_015764356.1:0-646 GCF_001515625.1 Sinocyclocheilus rhinocerous
AAATTAAAGTGTTCGTGCTTAACGTAAAATGATTAGTTAACTTTAGTTTAAGTTAGATATTTAAGTTGTCTAATTGCAGCAGCCTTTTTTACAGTGACAACAAAAGTGGATGCTGATTTATTCTCTCATGCTTCAAAAATTACAAAATGAATCATTTTAGTAGTCATATGGAGTACTTTTATGGTATTTTTCATGGAAAATGCTGGCCCAGACATTCTGCTTAAGATCTACTTTTGAGTTTCACAAGATTATACACGCCTAAACGACATGGGAGTAAATATATAATATGAAATTGTCATTTATGGCTTTAAATATCTAACAGTAGTTGTTCTCCTTGTATTATTCTCCTTCAGCTCCAGTCTGTGTTGTGTGTGTTTTTGTTATTTATTGAGCTTGTGATGTTGTACATACATATTGCATAAAATGTACATTCAAGCATTCAAGGTTTATTGCCAAGGCCAATTTCTCTTTTTTACTGCAGAAGGCTTTTAATTCAGTCACAAGAACACATACAAAAAGGGAAAGACAGACACTGCACTGTCATTTTTCGTTTAGCTGATGCCTTTTATCCGAAATATCTTACTCTGAATACAATGACAGCAATATAATCTCAGTTGCTGGAAAGTTCATGGGTCACCCCTACTTG
>NW_015764357.1:0-646 GCF_001515625.1 Sinocyclocheilus rhinocerous
AATATTTGTCCATTTTAAGATTACTGGCATCTCATTCTTCTTGACATTTTCCAGTCTTATGAGCACTGATTATATTCTTTATTCCTCCGTGTCAAAATATTCCTTATGTTTTCTTATATTAAACATGAAATGAATAAACAAACTGACCAGTTGCTGAATATTTCAAGACCCAACATGAAAATGGACTAAAATCTAGAAACTATTACAGTCATGCAAGATCAATTCCAATCTAAAGCTACAAAGAAAAACAACATCACCGAAGGAACAACAAACACATTTCATAAAACTGCACACTTAGTTAAACAACAAACATTTCAATCTGCCCACTGGGTTTAGAATAGCTCAGATGTACTTATTAAATAATTTAAGGCATACTATTGTAAACTATATACCATTATAAAAAGTATTGTAAAAAAAGAAACACAGTTCATTATTATTATAATTTTTACACCAACATCACTGGACCCCAAAAATATACATACAGTCAGACAGAACACACTGTCTAGGTAGGAAGTGCATGAGGCTTTAGAACAGAGTCTGGTAATATACACAGCTGCAGAGATGAAGAGAGAGACAGACAGAGCAGACGAGATAGTCAGAGAGAGATGACAGCCAACAATGTTCTTTTAGGTACTGACATGGCAGT
>NW_015764358.1:0-646 GCF_001515625.1 Sinocyclocheilus rhinocerous
AACAAATGTCTAAATAAACCTCGCACACATTGTTACTGCTGTTGTATTGCTTATTGGATACAACAGATACATTTGCAAATTCATAGTTAATATGATCAACTAAACCTGTAGTTACTCTTCTAGAACACATGTGAACTTGGAGGGCACAGACATCATGACCGTTAACTGTGATGCTACAATACAAAACTGTAGCATCATTTGTTGTCTAATGCATTTTAAATGTGACCTAAGTGTCTAAATATTTTTTAGGCCACTGCATGGTCCCTTTTATTCCACAAGAGTAACCCACGAAACAACACATAGGCTACCACACAAGACTAAATCATTCATTTTTTTATCTGCTTGCTTAAAAACTGTTGTTAGACAGCCCTGGTTGAGTTGAACATCTGGCTGCACACCCTTTCGAGGGGTTCTTGTAATTATCGGCAAGTAATGTCAGATTTCAAGTGTCTAGCATGGTGCAAAGCCTTTTCAGAATTAGCCATACATCTAAAAATGTCTTCAGACTGTCAAAAGGAGAATGTAATGGAGGGAAGGCATTAAAATGAGTAGGAGTTGTACTGAAATAGAAATGATGGTCTTCTCTTTTATTTCAGATACTAAAAGAGCAGTTGGACTACTGAAACAGTACCAGGCAAGTCTGACC
>NW_015764359.1:0-645 GCF_001515625.1 Sinocyclocheilus rhinocerous
AGCATCATTATTCCAGTCTTCAGTGTCATATGATCCTTCAGAAATTATTCTAATTAAACATGTGCCGGTATTAGGTAATGCGATATATCACGATAATGAATATGCACAACATTGTGAAACTGTCATCGATTTTTTTTTTCAGGATTCTTTGATTAATAGAAAGTTCAAAAGAACCACATTTATTTGAAACAGAAATCTTTTGTAACATTATAAAATGTCTTTATTATCACTTTTGAACAATTAAATGCATCCTTGCTGAAGAAAGTATTAATGTCTTTCCAAAACTTACTGACCCCAAGCTTTTGAATATGAGTTTGAAATATAAAAGTCAATGGCTGAATTATGGAAGAGTGCTAACCTCTCTTTGAGACAGAGACACTGAAGGAATACAATCATTCTCCATTCTGTCAATGTGCCTCACAATCTCTTCGAACGTCCGTTTATATGACTCCTCGTTCACGACCTTGATCTGTGCAGAGTAACAGCAGATGTCAGTAAGAGGACAGAAAATGAGGACTGGCTGAAGGATGCATGATCACGGCTGGTGTTCTCACCCCGATCTCTAGCAGAGAGCTGACGGGTTTGTGGTCACTGGTCTTCAGGGTCATGTGACTCTGGTAATGAAGCTGTTTAATGTTCTTTCCC
>NW_015764360.1:0-646 GCF_001515625.1 Sinocyclocheilus rhinocerous
AATATTTTGACGTTTTAGTTAACGATAACAACCCATATTAAAAGTCCTGCTGAATCTGCTGTGCTTGAAAGTGTTTTCGTACCCCAGAGTTCCACCAGTCTGGACAGGATAATGAAGCAGGTTTTCTGGGCGACAGGGTCTGGGAAATCCACAGCTCCCTGGATGATGGTGAACAGCACACGCTCGATATTCTCAACTCCTGCCAAACAGCAGCATAAAGTCAGTTCATCTTTTTCAGGCACAGGTTTGCTTTCTTTCTGAACAGGACAGTTCCCTCACCCTGACTGGCCATGACCTCGTTCATGCCACTGCTGGCGATGGTCTGAATGAAACTGAAGTAGCTTCTTCTCAACATCTGCTTCTCTAAAGCAGCCGTCTGGTCGTTCTCCTCAGCTGGATGAGACAACACCTCGAATATGGCCATCACTAGAGGCATGAAGACCTCCTGGAGGAAAGGAGACACCTGGTTCTGGGAGAGATGGAGAGTCCATAGGAATTATTCAGGGTTCCTACCCATTTTCCATTTTAAAATGTCATACTTTCCCATACTCAAACTTCCAAACCTCTCCGTAGATTTTCAGACCCTATTTAACATAAATGGTTCATAGTAGGGATGCACCGATACCACTTTTTCCAGTACTCGCCC
>NW_015764361.1:0-646 GCF_001515625.1 Sinocyclocheilus rhinocerous
TGGAAATGCAGTATGCACTATAACGCTACAAATGCTGCTGTGCTTAGCACCAAGAGGTTTCTGACACTCCCTGCATGATTAAAACTCAAGCCGAGAGTGTGCATCAAACCTCAGCAAGCGAAAAACAATGCGAGACTTCAGAAAGGAAATGGTGTCAATTTTGTCTACTCCTAGGCATGGTTGAGAAGAAAAAAAAACACACTGACTGTCACAAACAGCCATCAAAAAAAGAACAAAACAAAACAGGAGCATAACAGAGCAATGAGTTATTAAGGAGAACATCCAGTTCAGCATTTGTCATGGCATACGGCTCCGCTAAATGTTCTCAACCGCCCCTTAAGGCCACAGCGACGTAATAACTAGGAGTGGTTTCCTTTTAAAAAAAATGTAGGTGATGGACATCAGGAGCAAAATCTGCCTGCCAAATGGTCATCACCTAATTAAGATGCAAATCTAAAAATAGCTTTAAAATATATTACGCAGCTGGAGCATTTAAGAGGAGGGCGAGATGCCAAAGCAGAGCCTTCGTTCATATATTGGCTTAAGAAAGCAGCAGTGACAGACCTTCTTAGGCCTGAACCTTCAGGAGGCTCTTTAACTGAAAGGTCATCATCTCACGATGATCGCAAGCGCCCATGGGAAGAGA
>NW_015764362.1:0-646 GCF_001515625.1 Sinocyclocheilus rhinocerous
ACAAGGTCTTCAGAACAGATAAAGGCCAGTATTGATCACAATGGCGCAGAGTAAAGAGGCTGGCAAAACCACTAGAGATGCAAAGGCTTCGGTGAACAGGCTGTTGGAGGAAAATCTGGGTATTGATAGGGCAGTGAACAGCACTTGAAAGGTCAACCAGCGGTGTAGATTAAACGAAGAAGGTCAGCGATTTGAAAAGGACTTTTGTTGCCTAATCTGCTCTGACTAATTGGTGAACGGGTGCTGATGATACCTCAGATTTTACAGCATGTTGAAGACTCAGGATTTTAGCTTGGCAGAAGATCATGAGACCATGAACATCTCAAAGACTTTGGGATCTTCTGACAGACAGGAAATCAGAGGGAGTGATGGGATTATTTTCTGGTATTGTCTTGGGTTTAAAGCTCACTAGAATTATAGGTCACACAAACAGAGAAAAAAACAATAGGATTGGGAACACAGGCCCGGCGGGATCGTTAATCTGGTGAGAAGATCAGATGTATAGGTGAATTATTTATGCAGGTCTCTCATCAGTTATGGGAGGTTCATTTGTGTAAAGACAAATGAGTTGTGGATGGAGCCGGTGGCTTTACGAGCGGCAGACTGTTGGTCTGTGCTTTCAGTGGAGGATTAGTCAAAGTTTGAG
>NW_015764363.1:0-646 GCF_001515625.1 Sinocyclocheilus rhinocerous
ACATTTAGTTCTGGAACTAAAGCGGTGCGAAAGGCCCTATAGAGACCAATATGTACTTGTAAGGTACCAGTATGTGCCCTTTAGCTGTAAATATGGTACAAAGGTGTACATTTTACAAATGTACTGCCCCAGCTTTTGTACCTTTTATTCTGAGTGCTGGAGTTACTTACTGTCCCCTTCATGCTGTGAAGCCAAAGCAAATTCTTAAAATATTATCAAGGAAACATGAACATTTATGTACAAAACATTGATATTAATAGGTTTCATAACTTTTTTTTCACAAACCTACATGCAGATTAGTTTTTCCTTACTGTTAAAACCTAAAAATATATACATTTTTTTAATATTCTGTCAGTTTTCTTTGCCACAAACTCTTGTGGGCATGTTTACACGACAGCGAAGTGTAAATGACGAAAAAGTTTTTCACAAACAGATGACAACGTTGTCAAAAATGATCCCCATTCACACTGATAGGCAACAACTCTGTATTATTTATGCCAGGCCAGTGGATGGTGATGTCACTTTGTAAAGAAACATTACACAAACATAATACATTTTATTTCGTTTACATGGAGACGATAATGGTATTGTTTTCAAAAACAACCCACTTTCCAAAGTTTGTGTTTTCAGGCCACCAAAACGCTGT
>NW_015764364.1:0-646 GCF_001515625.1 Sinocyclocheilus rhinocerous
AAGAAGACCGTTTGTGTGCAAATGTCCGCTATAGAGCCCCTTGTGGCAATGCTGACAATTGCATTTGTAGTCACATATTTGTGAAGTTTTTTGTCGACCTAAGGCCAGGAATGTTTATTAGGAGGCTAAATAAGGTCAATTATGATTAAATGTCTGCTAAATATACACCACTGAAGCTTTCTATTACCGTACAAATGTTCAGATAATAATAAAACACACTAGCTAAGATTAATGATTCTAGCAGCTATGACTTTATTGCTATAACATAAAACTCCTACCTCGCACTACTTGTCCTTGAGAGCATTTTCTTTTCCAAATGTGTCTGGTTCTTCCCACCTTTTGAGTAATTCTTGGTTCTCTAACTTGTCTTTAGGGATCCCAGCAGGGCAAACTCATGGCTTGTGTGTAATTTTGGCGTGGCCTACTTTTCATTGCTCACCTGTCTGCTTTCCTACCCATAGGCATTGCGTTCACCAGTAGCACTTGGGCTACCATTAAGACCTTATGCATGCATTATTCAAAATCAGAGGATGGTTTATTTATATACATTATGCTTCTTTTTTGAGAATGGGTTGTTTTTACAGTCTTAAAGGGGTCATATGATGCCCATTTTCCACAGGTTGATATGATTCTTTAGGGTCTTAAT
>NW_015764365.1:0-646 GCF_001515625.1 Sinocyclocheilus rhinocerous
ACACATGTAAATATTTGTAAAATATATAATAAATATACACAGTACACACACATTTCCTATATAAACAAAAACTTTTATTTTGGACGCGATTATTCGCGATTAATCGTTGCCCAGCACTAAAATAAATAATACAATTAAAATATACATATCATACATGACTCATTTCAATGTTTTATAAAAATAACAATACAATAATATACATATATATACACATCAAAAATAACTCCATCATAATCATAAACACACTACATATACTATACTATACACGCTATATTTTTATATATATAAACAATGATAATAATAAAACAACAATAACAATGATATTAATAAAAACAATGCAAACTCTCATTTCATGGTCTAATTTTTTTTTCCATGCACAGCAAATTTTCTTTATTCACCTGCAACTGGAAGGAGTGGCAAAGTGTAACATTTGGACACTGTGCATAAGTTAGCACAGTGCTATCATGAACAATAGACTTACCTCAGGCTGGATGGCTTTGAACACTGGAGCATCCATGAGAGTGATCTGACCCTGCAGGACAGCACAGATGACAGATCAGCACACAACATAAAACTTTATATGTTTTATAGGACACTGTTGGCACCCATTTTTAATTTTAAGAGGAAAGTATTTCACTTAGGAATT
>NW_015764366.1:0-646 GCF_001515625.1 Sinocyclocheilus rhinocerous
GGGGTTTTAACACCTGTTCAACATGCTGAAGAAATTTTAAGAATATATCTGTCCTTCTTCTAATTCCAAATTTGCACTGCAATGGTGGCATCGAAGCGCTTCTGAAGTAGCATAATCCAATCAAAGGGCATTTTTGACACAGGTTTGCTTTAGCGTGCTACTATATTCTACCACATTGCTTACTATATTAATAACACACTACATGATTTCTGTAGTATACCGTATTAGATGACCAAGTACACTTACCAAAAAGTGCAGTATCCACATTATTTCCAGCACAGAAGTAAGCTATTTCCTTTGAATGTGTGAGACTTCCATTTCATTAGGAAGGTACTATAGGTACTATAGGCAAATAGCTAGAAGAATAACAAAGTTCGGTAAACGGTAAAACTATTTGCACTACAAACCAACATGGTTATGTTTATGATAATAAACTAAAATATCATGATAGCAAATATCATTAAGAATGAGGTGGAAACAGAAGAACATCCTGCACTGAATACTATTGAATCCCACAATGCAATGCATTGAAACTGAGATTACTAGAGGAGATATCAGCCATGATGTTTCTACTCATTATTTGATTGGATTGTTAAATGCTTTTACACAAACTTGGATTCAAAATAACCATATTTAACCATATAAA
>NW_015764367.1:0-646 GCF_001515625.1 Sinocyclocheilus rhinocerous
TTGTTGAACTGTTCCAATAAACTCCTGCAAATGGATTTTAACACCGCTTCAGGCTCCCCCTCATTACAAGAGGAAAACAGGGAGTATATATACTTAATTAGGTGAACTTGATGAGACTAATAAGGAAAGGAAACAATTAACACATGCAAACCAGAACAGGACATAATTAAAGCTAACCTTAACAGGACATAACATAATGCAACCATTACAGTTGCATCATATTTTGCATTTGTAAAACAAGGTTATTCACATTTTATTACATTTTGTACACTTTGTACTAATTTACAGACGGCGTCCTTGTGGTATTATTATGTAATGGGGACACCTACTATTTAACAATATTCTTAATCTGACTTCATTGATTGTATGAGAACTGAACTGAGCTAGACGATGACATCACCATTTTATCCAGAGCTGCTGTAGATGAAATTAACTAAATTAATTACTGATGATTTTAAAACAGAACTGAATCAACACTGAACTGTCTCAAGCTGAACGATGACACTATATTCTTTTACAGCTGCTGTACAGCTGAAACAAACTTTGTTGAATAATTTTCCTGTTATTACTGTAAAGCTGCTTTAAAACAATCTGTATTGTAACTTGTGCTATAAATAAAGGTTACTTGACTTGACTTGACTTGACT
>NW_015764368.1:0-646 GCF_001515625.1 Sinocyclocheilus rhinocerous
AGGCACAAATCGCTGAGGAGGAGGCCAAGCTGTTGGCTCAGAAAGTGGCCGAGGCTGAACAGGAGATACAGCGTATTAAGGTTAGTGAGCATTTGCCCACACCAGCTGCTCATAGAATATCCTTTAGGAGCATTGAGGACTCATCATGCTCTGAATTACTCTTTATAAAGGTGACAGCCATTCGGACTGAGGAGGAGAAGAGACTCATGGAACAGAAGATGCTAGAGGCTGAGATGCTTGCACTCAAGATGGCAGAAGAGTCTGAAAGGAGGTAACAACTCTTATATACACACACACACACACTCTTACTGTGCCTGTTTATTTAGATATTCTTTCATCAGATGGCTGCTTGACATGGTGATATGTCAAATGACACATTTAGTGTTTAGATAATAATATTTAGTTGTGTACCAGTGGTTAAATAATAAAAGATCATTTAATTGTGGTTGAAAAGTTATTTTGACTCATATTTTTTTTCTGTTGTCTTTTAAATAGCCAAGTGGGTGCTATTTTAAGTGTATCATTCTTTTCTGAAAATATAAAATGATATATAAAAATAGATAAAATCATACTTTGACTTCAACTTTAAATATTTGAAATAAAAAATAAGTATAAGTTTTTTTAATTTTCTCTCTCTCTCTCTCTC
>NW_015764369.1:0-646 GCF_001515625.1 Sinocyclocheilus rhinocerous
ATTATGTATGTATGTAATGGTGCAACCTGTTTGAGATTATATGCCATGGCTTCTCAAGCCATTCCATATCTTTTTGTGCAGATTAATGAATTCTCTATCTAATCTGTAAACCTATATTATTTGAATTTGACAGAAATGATCTAGTGTAAATGAAGTTGATTAGTGTTGTGTACAGTACCTTATGGACAGGTCTGCATTTTTTTTTTCATTTTGTTGGTAAACAATTTTATTCTTTATAAATATATTTAAGGATGCAGTGTTAAACTGCTGTTTTACATCTCTTGACAGGGTTCTAATCTCTCTCTCAACTTCAACAGGTCTCAACAGGTCTACATGCCTGTCTAAAAATATGAATTATCACCTACAGGTGAATCACACTGTTGTAGTCCTTAAAAGTGAAAGGAAAGCAGTTGTATTATAATTGCAGATGTTTTTGCATTGAGTTCAGCTTCTTTGGATTTTGATGCGGTTTAGGCTTTGTGAGTGAAAAGGTGATGATACACTAATTTAGTACAAAAAAATTAAATGTATTAATTTCCCACAGGCTAAAGCAGAGATAGTCTGCTACTCACTGTGGGCTTAACGTTTGGCTTATTCTAACAAGTCACAAGGGCAGGGGATTATCAGATGCTAAGTCTTTGTTAGC
>NW_015764370.1:0-646 GCF_001515625.1 Sinocyclocheilus rhinocerous
AAGGTCCCCAAATAATACTAATCCCGTGCGAATAGGGCTTAAGTCAGTTGTTTGCCTGTTAGCAGGTAAATAATCTCCACTGTCCAACTAACATTATTTTAAAAGTTTTGATAGAGAAGAACAAGAGAAGAAATTAAAGAACTGTTATACCATTGCTGTGACACTTTAAAACCCTTTGATGATTTACTGCTAGTCTGTACATTTAAATCTCCACCTAAGAACAGTGGATGTGGCTAAAATAACCCAATACTAAAAGTTGGGGTGACCATAGCCATAAAGTTGATATTTCAGAGAGATATAATGACTATAAAAGCAATTTTCACCTTGAGAATGACCCATACCTATTTGACTCATGGCCCGTGACATCGTAACAGCCCCTGGCCAAACCATAAGTGAAATATCTGTGGTGTCTAAGACTCAATTATTGCGGTTAAGAATCTTTTGGTTCTTCAGACTTTTATTGCACAATAATTCTGCCACCACAGACATGCATTTCATTTTATTAGCGCAATAAATACGCTCTGTGGAACCCGCCTTTGTAAGGAAGACAGAATGAGCAAGACATTGAGAAAAGACTCTTCTTTTCTACTGTTTCCAACCATAGGAACTAGCAAGGAGTTGCTTGTGTAGATAAGACACAAGAGAA
>NW_015764371.1:0-646 GCF_001515625.1 Sinocyclocheilus rhinocerous
ATTTTGATTTAATAATGGCCTGCCATGTAGATCTTTATTCATGTGGCTGGACGGATAAGTGCCGATGTGTGTCATTATGTCCACCCTGCCACAAAACCCAGCGAAATTAGGTCAGAGTATGTACATACACCACAAACGCAAGAAAAATGGCAAATTTGTCCTTTTTGTATTGGAAGAAATGCATGTGCAGTCGGAGCTGTGACCTTGTGGATTGTGCTGAGGTGCTTATGTGGGAGCCACAGGTTGATTCTGGCCTATGTAATGTCCCAAAACGGACCTCTGACATCCAATGAGAAACACTTTTTTTGCAAAGGCCAAAATATGTTGAGCAAGGTCAAAACAACTGCATCTTCCAGTTAAAATTAGGTTTTTGTTTTTTTTTTGCTCCTGCACAGATGAGGCTTTCATGAGGTTAAAAAGCTAAACTTTATTCTTATTATAAATTTGATTAGAGCTTCACAACTTTGCTATCATAAATCAGTCAACACAATCATCAGAAATGTAGGGTTTCCTAACCATAAACCTACCCCTACTTGCATTTTAAATTGAATTTAAAACCTCAGAAGTGGTCACTGCATTTTCTGATTCATTTGAACTAGTTTCAGCACCTTCGATGTGAATTCTGTCAGTTTTTGTTTTCTTGGAG
>NW_015764372.1:0-640 GCF_001515625.1 Sinocyclocheilus rhinocerous
GAGGTCACGGTTTGTTTTAGGCTCCCCCGTCACTACTAGCATAGTGCCATCTACAGGTGTGGTGATAAACAGCAGAGGAAGCTTTGTCATTGGGCATTACAAAGGACATGTGTGTTGATGTGAAATGGACATCAAGTTTTTGACGTCAGTTTGATTTGGATATTTGACCTGTGTTTTGACATCAATGTTTGATGTCAATTTGATGTCTTCTCAACATCAAGTTCCCACTGGGATGATGGTCGAAGGTCGAATGGACATCACTTGTGTGGATGTCAAATGGACGTCAGGTTTTCCACGTCAGTCTGATTTGGATATTTGACCTGTTTTTTTGTTTTTTTTTACGTCAATGTTTGTTGTCAAATTCAGGTCTTTTGAACATCATTTGCCCACTGTAACACGTTTCAAAAGGAGATGTGGCAAATGGATGCTGTTTCAGGCCCCAGTTAAGAAAAAACGCTTAAACTTAATCAGGCTGATAAAGAATTCATATTATGCAATAAATATCAGTCAAACACACAAATCATTGATGTCAATGTGATGTCCATCCATTTGACATCTAAACTATGGCATTGATTTGATGTAAACTGAATGTCAACTATCTATCTATCTATCTATCTATCTATCTATCTATCTGTGTGTG
>NW_015764373.1:0-645 GCF_001515625.1 Sinocyclocheilus rhinocerous
TAAAATGAAGAATGTAAAATTGATTTCTATTAATGAATGAAAATAAAGTAACCACACTCTACCTGGTGACACACAAAAATGAGGAAAATAAAAGTAATTTATATTAATACAAATAATGTAACAACGCCATTGTAAAAAGTAAATATTGACATTTGTTACTAAAATTAACTATTTATACTTGATCTGACTCTTATTAATGTAAATATTTATTAATGTAATTTATTTGAGCTTGATTCAGTCCTATTAAATAAAAAATTGCTTCAATATAAAGAAATTTATTTAGAAGCTTTTTTTTTTTTTTTGCTTATGACATAAAACGACTAAATAAAAATCTTATGTTTTATAAGATGTCATCTTGTATGAACCAGAGTATGAACCAGAATATCTTTATGATACCTTTATGAATTAAGAGGATTCAACTTTTATTGAAAAGCCTGCAAGATAATGAATATAATGTAAATACATGATCATCCTGGCTAAAATCTTTATAGATCAAGCTACGTTTAATTTATGAAGAACATTTTTTATAAAGTAGAGTTATATATATATATATATATATATAAACTCTACTTTATAAAAAAATTTTCACACACACACACAATATATATATACTGTATATATATATATATACACACACACACACAC
>NW_015764374.1:0-646 GCF_001515625.1 Sinocyclocheilus rhinocerous
ATGCGTATCGTATCGGCCTGAGTCATGAGATGCACATCCCTAGTGGAGATACAACCTATTAACTCACTAAAAGGGAGTACTAAATAAGGAAGGTTTCTATGGTGGGCTCCACATAAGGGGAGAACTACCAAGCACAGAACCAGGTGACAGACCATTTGTCTGTCTAGGGAAAAGTCCTTATTATGAATAGGGCAGTGGATTAATACGCATATGGGACCACATAGGGAGCATAGGGAGTCACAACATATGGAGCACCATCCCATTAATAGAGTTTACTAGAGGGATACTTACAAGTAATGAGTTCTTAGAGCGAGTTTCTCCTCCAAAGTCAGCTACGCAAGAGTGCTTGAATGATGGAAAGGCAGTCCAGGGTTCATAAAAGGAAATGAACTGGACTCAAAGAGTGCACATTATCATCTCAGAGAGGGGAAGGACGTTATATGCATCCAGGCCGGTGCCTCAGAATGTGAGAGTTTGCTGGCCCAAATTCTAGGCACATTTGTAAGTGGAGAGGGCTTAGATTTTTCATCTTCTCAGCGAATGTAGTCAGGAAGACATCTTTGTAGAGAGAGCACTAATTCAACTGACTGGAAGGCTCAATGGATCTCTCCTGTAAGGCCTCAAGGCCACTGAGAGATCCCAAGAG
>NW_015764375.1:0-646 GCF_001515625.1 Sinocyclocheilus rhinocerous
CATCCCTTCTGTAATGAAGAGAATGTCTTGTTAATTGCCCCTTGTTATTTATGATACCAAAGGACTGTATGCATTATTGAAGAAATACTCGGTTGTTTCTTCGCAAGCAGCTCGATGCAATTGTCGGTTAACTCTCGTTAATATCTTATAATGTATTTTATGAGGCAGTTGCACGTATTGGAAAATGATCTAGCCAAAGATGATGTCTTGCTTGGGGTGGGTGGTGCTTGCGGGTTGCATGCGCTACTGGCACTGTATCCAAGATATCCACACAGTTGCCTTGGTAACCGGAGAGAGCACATGGATAAAGTGTGCGCATTAGTTAATGACGCTTACGACACTTCTTCCTTTTTTTTCATCCAAAACAGTGGTGTAGGCTAATAATAGCGGACGAATTTTTGAGATTACAGTAGTGTTTATGCAGGGTTTTACAACACCGCGTCACACATATGTAACGTCATGGACCTTGCGACTGTCTTTAGTAAGAGTTTGCGCCGATGTCATAGCGAACCGTAAACAGTGAACGTATTCCGCTGATGTCAGCTGAAACGGACCCATTAGATCAACGAGACGCTGCTGCAGCACGCAGACCACCAAGAGTGTCACCCACCTACAGGCTCTTCGACGTAATGAGAGAAAAAAAGAA